>NC_069502.1:1042348799-1042648799 GCF_027579735.1 Bombina bombina
GTGTTAGGGTTAGACTTAGCTTTAGGGGTTAATCCATTTATTACAGTAGCGGCGAGATTCGGTCGGCAGATTAGGGGTTAATAATTGAAGTTAGGTGTCGGCGATGTTAGGGAGGGCAGATTAGGGGTTAATACGATTTATTATAGGGTTATTGAGGCGGGAGTGAGGTGGATTAGGGGTTAATAACTTTATTATAGTAGCGGTGCGGTCCGCTCGGCAGATTAGGGTTTAATAAGTGTAGGCAGGTGGAGGCAACGTTGAGGGGGGCAGATTAGGGGTTAATAAATATAATATAGGGGTCGGTGGTGTTAGGGGCAGCAGATTAGGGGTACATAGGGATAACGTAGTTGGCGGCAGTGTACGGAGCGGAAGATTAGGGGTTAAAAAATTTAAATATAGTGGCGGCGATGTGGGGGGACCTCGGTTTAGGGGTACATAGGTAGTTTATGGGTGTTAGTGTACTTTAGAGCACAGTAGTTAAGAGCTTTATAAACCGGCGTTAGCCCAGAAAGCTCTTAACTACTGACTTTTTCTGCGGCTGGAGTTTTGTCGTTAGATTTCTAACGCTCACTTCAGCCACAACTCTAAATACCGGCATTAGAAAGATCCCATTGAAAAGATAGGATACGCAATTGACGTAAGGGGATCTGCGGTATGGAAAAGTCGCGGCTGCAAAGTGAGCGTTAGACCCTTTCCTGACTGACTCCAAATACCGGCGGTAGCCTAAAACCAGCGTTAGGAGCCTCTAACGCTGGTTTTGACGGCTACCACCCAACTCTAAATCTAGGCCAATGTTATTATGGCTAAATAGGACAAGACCATATTCTAAAGTCTATTTAATATGATTACACAGGGAGAGTGTTTATACTCTAGATAGAATTTGCTAGGAGTCATTTAGGAGTCATTTAATTAGCCAACAGAAAAATATGGTGTATATTTCTTAACGGCAAAAGAATTAAAGTGCCCCAAATGTTGTTACTTATTAATGAAATCTATGTGCAACGATTCCCAAAGAACTAGTATTATATCATTTGTATACTATCTTCCAATAATGCAGCACCTCAAGGGTTAAAATCACACCTGTTCTTTTCACTGAAGAGTAACAAAACATCCAATCAGAGAGTCAGCAGTTCAGTTTTAATTATCCAATCAGATAGCGGTGGGTATTTTAAAAGTGTTCAATGTATGTTATGTTCTCAAGCTATGATTACTGCTGTCTGTCTACATGTTGTTCTAGTTAACAAGATTTTAATGTAAGCTGAAGAGTTCAATAAAAGTTACGTTTTATTTTATTGAAACTTGCCTGGTGCTCCTCATTTGGATCGTCTGATCACTACACACTCTATTGAACCAATTGGGGAATCACGAGTGAGCACAGGTATTACAAAACCAATCGTCAGACCCTGGGTGAGAGTGGGATACCCCATAAAGCACTGAGGCACAAGCAGCAATCGATTGACCGAAGGAGGAGGCAAAGCTGTAGCAGTCAAATCCATTGTTGGAGTGATCGAGGAGGGAGCCGGGCTAACGGAAGCCCATTTTTCAACGGAGGTATACAAACCGGAATCCAAAGAAAGGCTCCTGTGGACCGACACACAAGTGGGACTCAGAATACAGCAACCGTTCCAGATAGAGCGGGTAAGACTTACCATATCGAATAACTGTCTGCTTATGCGGAAACATTGTGACATTCTATTCTATCTTTGATGTGAAAGCACCTTTAATACTGGAGATAAAATCAATTTTATTTGCAAGTGCTGAGGGGTTATCCCGGACCACAGGTAATTGAATCAAGAGAGTTTAAAAAGTTACCTTTGGTGCTTGGACTTTGTCTATGTGCTTAACTGTTGTAATGTAAAAATGTAACCATGGGTGTCCATTCTCAGACCCAATAGCAACCAGTCAGACCTTCATTAGTTTTAATTTGCTTTAATTAACCAGAGTGTATAGATTATATACATATTACTAAAGTGTGTTTGTGTGTATAAAACAATATTAATTGTGAGGGGGTGGAAGTCTTGGTGAGTTCCCACACTTTTTTTTGTAGGACTTGACCCCTGGCTAGAGCGCAGAGGTTTTGAATATCAGGACCTTAGCCTGAACATGTAAACTCCTATAGATGAATGTTAGAATAGGTTTAATTCTATTAAAAAATGATGTAAAAATCTGACGCTCTGATTAGAAGTAATGTAAAAATCTGATGCCCTTATCAGAAATAGTATGAAAATCTGATTCTCTTGTTAGAAGTACTGCAATCTATCTTCATCTATAGACTAAAAGTATTTTGTGACCCGAATTTAAAATAGTTCTTCTCTGCATTACTAAGGTGAGAAAGAGAAATACATATAAAATATCTGTGTATATCTACATTCATAATTTAGAATAATTAAAAAACAATATTTAGGTTATATTAAAAAAGGCTATAACTTTAAGCATAACTTAACTAATGAATTTTTTGTTCACCTTCTGTACTATTAATTCTGTTTTCATTAAACTTGCTTTCTAAATTTTTGTACGCTGAGCAATAGTTCTGCCCTTGGTATTATAACTGTCGGACTTGAGTGATCATAATTTACAACAGCTGTGATGCTTTCTTACTATGCGCACTGTACATGTTTTTCAGGTCTGCTAACCCTGAACACAAACCATCTGGATTCTCTGTTTTATGCCACTCTTCTTATATCATACAAAGTTTACATTTGCTATGACCAGAACACAAATAGTCAACATTTATCTTTATAAGCATACAGTAAATACGCTTCTATTAAGAACAATTTGCTATATTTAAAATGTATACTTAAATTGTCTCTTGTAGATCAAATGACATCAGTGACCATATATTTCCTAATGTGTCCTGTCATTGATCGTTTTATTTATTTTTATACGGCTAGATTTGGAGTTTGGCGGTAGATGGGTTGTTAACGCTACGTGTGGTTTATGTCTAACGCACGGCATTGTTTGACTCCGGTATTTAGAGTTAAAAAAAAACTTCTAATGATACTTAGACAGTCTCCCATAGAGATCAATAGAAAAGCAAACAAACACACATTTTTCATCTAACACTCAATCTCACGAGAAATACGCACAGCTCGGTCATATGACGCACAACAATAACATGCCGCAAATGTCACAACAACAATCACTAAACAAAGCACAGAAGCATTACACATTCACAAGCGGGGGGAATTTTATTTAAATAAAATACACGGAATACGCATATACTTTAAGATGCGGAAATACGCAAAATAACAACAAGAAAAATAAAAAAAATACATACACTAGCAAAATAATCGCATTCAATATCACTATATATTAGGACAAACATACATATACAACACTTCACTAATACCACACCATCGCAAATTCACATTTAAACATAATACTATTGGTCAATGTTATAGAAAACGAACACTATGACATCATCGCATTCTACACATTCCACAAATACTAACTCAAAATGAGCATGCGCAAATTCACACACCTAATACACATTGCACAAATACTAATTGCTAATAAAGCACACATGAACACAATTTACAACGCAAATCGGTACATCATTAAACATTTACACAGGGTATATAAGCACCACACAAGCATGGCTTCTTTGACTGTGTTGCTGGTGGGTCTTTGGAGATTGGAGGTTTAAGATTAGAGAGTTTGTGCATTATTGTGAGTGAGTTAGTGTTAGTGTGAGAGAGCCAGTTGTTAGTGTTATCGTGAGTGAGTGGGAGTTAGTGGTAGTGGGAGTTAGTGAGAGTTAGTGGTAGTGTGATAGAGTCAGTTAGTGGGAGTTAGTGAGAGTTAGTGGTAGTGTGAGTTAGTGAGAATTAGTAGTAGTGTGAGTTAGTGAGAATTAGTAGTAGTGTGAGTTAGCGAGCGAGTGCTTTTTCTGTACACTTAACACATTTACACGCAAACACATTCAATACATACATACACTTATCAATAACACTACATACACTCCATACCCCATACCCTCTCATACTACACTCCATACCCCATTCCCTGTAGTCCCATTCCCTTTCATCCCATTTACTCTTATCCCATACCCCATCCCATACCCATCCCCTAGTTACATTTAGTTTACATATCCTCCTTTTTGTCTTCTTCTTCATTTTGTTCATTTAAATACTCCTTACCCTCTTTTATTTATATCCCTTTCACACTTTCAGCACTTTTTTTGGTCTTTTTAGTTCTTTATTTTGACCCCCTTTCATTTGATCACACTCACTTTTGGTTTGCTTAGTTGGGGTTTAGTTTAGGGAAGAGATGGAGGGCAGGCAGGGGAGAGGTAGAGGGGGGAGAGGAACAGGGCAGGAAGGGGAGCAGGAAGGGGGGCAGGAAGCGGGGGTGGAAGCGGTGGGTGGACCCAGCCACTTGGTTCAAGATGAACAAGTGGCTGGGCCCAGTGGCGGACAGAGTAGGGCTTCACAGTCCGGGAAACAGAGGGCATCGTCACAGGGGAAGGCCAAGGCGACTAGGCAGACGAGGTTTTTGATGGAGGAGAAGGAGGCCCTCGTAGAGGCCTATATGGCCAGGTATAGGAGGCTGCAGCATCAGAAGACCACCCCGACTGGGGTGGACGGAATAGAGATATGGACTCTATAAAACATCGATACCGGGACTGCAAGATGGATCTCAAGAAAAAGTTAAGCCTGGAGGCCCGACATTCCGCAGGAACCAGTGGCGGCCCTGCACTGGAAATCGAGTACTGCCGATGGGAGGAAATGTTGCGTCCCAGCATCTCCGAGGTGGATGTAGTCGGTATCGGAGGAATTGATACCGGGAACCTGCCATTCTCATCTGACAGTAAGCTCATTTAAGAATAAATTAACATACGAATGTATTTCAAGGGAACACTATACGCAAACCTTTACTTTCATGATGAGGGTAGAGAATACAATTTCAAAAAACATTCCATTTACTTATATTACCTAATTTGATTCATTCTTTAGATATACTTTAATGAAGAAATAGCCATGCACAACGGTGAACCAATCACACGAGGCAGCTATATTCAGCTACCAATCAGCATCTTCTAAGCATATTAAAGATATGCTTTTCAGCAAAGAATATCCAGAGAATGAAGCTAATTAGATAAGAAAAGTACATTAGAAAGTTGATTATAATTGCATGCTTCTAAATCATGAAAGATAAAACATTGGGTTTCATGTCCCTTTAAGGATCAGATTAATGCTATAATGTTGTTTACACGCATTCACAATTACTTTGCGGTTACATCAGTATCTTCTAGGCTATAGGTTAGGTGTGCATTTAAACAGACTGAAAACAAACGCTAAAACATTCAGATTGACAAGAGATCACAAACACAGTTTAGAAAATGCAGAAATCGTATTGATTGTTAGATTTCAAAGTGGATTAATGAGGCTGCATTTGTAATTGTATCGTAAGCTAAGTCATTTAAAGCTTAATTTGGAAATATGCTAATATATACATTTCTTTATTTTTCAAATATACAGAGTCTGGGGAGGAGGCAGCACAGCAAATACAGCCTCCTCCTTCTCCCCGGGATGAGAGTGGTGGGGAGGAATTTCCACCTCGGAGGGAAGAGGCCCCCCAAGACGAAGAGGGCACAGAAGCAGATGAAGAGGCCCCGGAAGCAGTAGAGGAGGCCGCGGAACCAGAGGCCCCTCAAGGACCCGCACCCCGCCGTGCACGGGCACCCCACCGTGCACGGGTATTCTGCCGTGCACGGGTACCCCGCCGTGCACGGGTACCCCGCCAAGCACAACAAGAGGAAATAGCAGAGGTGCGGGTTCTACTAGACTACATAGACCAGATGCGTAACTCCCGGATACAAAATATAGAAGGCCGAACTAGAATTCTTGAAGGACAAAACAAAATAATTGAAGGCCAAAACCAAATAATAAACATACTTACTCGAATAGAAGAAGGGCAAAACAGAACCTTTTAATCTACACCAAGAGATGTTTAATTTTTTCCGGGAGGCGCCTCCTGGTCTGCCTCCTGGTCCGCCTCCTGCTGCTGGGCCTTCTCCTGCTGGGCCATCTTCTCCTGCCGGGCCATCTCCTCCTCCTCCTCCTCCTGCACCTTGGTCGTCCCATACTACTTCCTTCACTCTTCCCACACAACATATCCAATGAGAACTCGTCGGAGTCGCAGTTGACCCTCGCAGACCCTCAGCCCTGTAGGAAGAGGGGAAGGAAGAGGAAAGTAAGTATTTGTTTTCATGTTTAATGTTATTTTTTATTTAATGTTGTAATGGATAGGTATGTAATGATGTGGTTTCATACTCTTTGTGGACCACACTCTGTATATAATCTACTTCTAATGGGACCGGGTCCATGGAGGCAGATTGTTTGCAGAGTGTGGTTAGAAAGTGTGTGAAAACCACATCAACATACCTCATCCTTGTCATGATATTGATTGGTTTCTGTGATGTGATGTCCAAACTGTTTCCCGAATCGCAAACAAAATTACCATTACAATTATCCATGATGGCATATTAACTGTTTGAATGCCAATTAACACAGCTTAAAGGGGACAGTCAAAAAATGATTGATTACAAAGGAAAACCACTGTATTAACGCATTATCAAGTTGTAAACAACAAAACATGGAGAAATACGTGTGACTTATGGGCTTACCCTTGTATCATATGACTATAGGATAAAAATGACCACTTATTGTTTGTTCTGACATAACAACATTTTAGACATCAATGATCAATACATGGTAAATAACTATGCTGTATGAGCACAAGGTTTTTTAGATATAACAAATGCTATTCCAAATGCCCTCTAGTGGTCAAATTGCATAATGATTACATGCACTCTTCAAGCTCTAAGAAATGAGCACAGACGAACCTCATAGGTTTAGCTAGCAAATTAAAATAAACACAGACAAAATGATTAAATTGGTGAGAAACCTTTGATATCATTGAAATTACAAAATTGACTTTTATAATAATGCAAAACATGATTTGGTTTTATAAACCTGTCCCTTTAAACAAAATTACATATGCTAACATATATTTGCAGATTGTTGGTATATCTACATGTAAATTGTTCAAACAATAAATATTGAAAAACAGATTTAATATTGACGTGTTAATAAAGTCAATTTTCTTAAAGAGACATTATTGTGTTAATATTATTTTTATAAAGACATTTGTTTTAACAATGAATATGTGTATAAAGTCCTTTTAGGAGATTGGGGGGTGAAAATATGATAAACAATAATATATTTGGAGATTAACCAATGTGGAACTCATACATGATACAAAAATAAACATTTGCATTAAAGGGGACAGTATACAATATTTTTAACAGAACTGTATGTAATAGACACTTACTAGAAACAACAAGATTAACAAATACAGAAATCATATTACAAAGCTTTAAAAAAAACACTTTCAAAGAAAATCAGTTTATGCTCTCTTGAAAATATAGATGAACCCCCATTACAACCGTAAAACAAGACAATAACCCCCATCATTAACATATGAAAAGGAACCCTTTTAACACAAACAGGGAGAAAGCTGGAGATGGTACTCACATAAACTTTGAGGCTTGTGCGATGGAGTCTGAAAATTACTTACAGTTTTATTTGAAACAGAAGCAAAATGAGACGTGTATTTGGAAAACAATGGACTATCTAAGTAGAGACCAAAATAAATTATTTTGATTTATAATGTGAGTGTCTAATGAACCTTCTAATAAAAATATATGACGAAATTACATTCAGAAGAAGTCAGCATCATATATTTAGCATATGATAAAGATAAATGCATATTGATTACCTTGATTCTAACACTATTGCGCATATTTTATGAATTAGATATCTTTAACATTAAACACAACAGTCATTTTTCATAAAAAGGGAACATATTGTTGACCAACATATTAAACAACATGGACTATAGAGATTTGCTACTTGCCTCGAAATATCTTATGCATGAAAACATTTTGCTTTTGTTCGTTTATATCAACCAGACATCCAGCAAAAGAGAAATGGTGGTGGTCTTTATCAGCTATGGGTCAACAATGTAACATGATGCAAAAAATCCATATTCGCCCATGTTTTTAAACCTGTCTTCTCATTCACAAACGTGTTTAACCGATGCACAAACAAATATTGCGGGAAATACTTAATACAATCAGACGTTTTTTTACCTTTGCATGTGACGGACTTAATTAACATGGCGCTTCCTTGATCACGTGAAGAAACGCAAACCAAAAAAAGGCGCATCCTTGATTCGCGTAGAGAACGCAAACCAAAAAAAGGCGCATCCTTGATCGCGTAAGAACGCAAACCAAAAAAAAGGCGCATCCCTTGATCGCGTAAGAACGCAAACCTAAAAAAAGGCGCATCCTTGATCGCGTAAGAACGCAAACCAAAAAAAGACGCATACTTGAACGCGTAACAAAAACGTCACTCAATACAAGGAATCATTGGACAGCCTGGCAGGTGACGTCTTAAGCAACATGGCGCATCCGAGATCGCTGAAAAAAAACCGCAGCCATACAAGGACTCAGTTAGACAGCTTGGCATATCAATAAGAAACGTATTTATATTTTAGTAACTAGTATGTGTCTAGATTGCTATCTAGGAATGTCACAAAATCATGAATCATCTTTTCGGACTTGACTGTCCCTTTAACTATAGCTATGGTGTATATCTTTAACATTTAAAAGATACACATAAGAAATACATATGCCATTGATGTTTTAAGATATGTTTAGTTTGTTTTGGAATAACAATAATGACACATGTATTGATCAAACGTGTCATTTATTCAAGTTGAAATATGGTCAGCCTACCTATAGCCATATATGGGAGGAGAAGTATTGTTTTAAAATATTTGGGGAAAAATATTCCTCATCTAAAATATGCGCATTACACACAGAGATTGATTTGGTTACACTTTTACAATAAGATAGAATTGAAAATGAAATACATGTGCTGTCAACATTACAATAAGATTGTTTATTAATAAAATTATATGTCCTTGGTCATGTAAAAAGGACAAAAACGCTTTAGAAATGGAAATACATTCATTAACAATTGTGCTCACCATCACTTAAAGGGACATGATTTTTATTTATAAAAAGAGGATACACAGAGACAATACTAATTCAATAACATGAACACTTTACAGGGATTATATCATTGTATCAATCCTCAGATCATTTGTTAAAAGGGTGCCTTCAATTCATGCAGAGTTTTTATAAATACACACATGGATGTGAAATTTTGAAAATATACATATATACACCACAAATAACTATCTATATATATACATATATAAACAATATACTATGCTAATCATAATCATGCAATGATAAAGCTTTTTCGAAAAATATATAAAGACAAATAATAAAATTACATTGAGATGTTAATCTTAAAGTCATTTACACATTGTATTACATATAGGATTCAGGAAACACCATTATTTTTGGTAAGGTCCCTTTAAGGATCAACCAGATAAAACTAGAGATTTCAATCAATGACATGAATAAGGAGGACAAAGGAATCGTGCAATGACATGTCTTTTATTAGTATTCAGAAAACATCAACAACGTTTATAAATAATCATGTAAATATCAGGAAAATATGGAGCCATATGACAAGGTAAGAGAGTGCATCACAGTCCATGAAGAGAGTTGCCAAGGGCCAGCATAGCCCCAATTGAGCCATATGACAAGGTAACAGAGTGCATCACAGTCCATGAAGAGAGTTGCCAAGGGCCAGCATAGCCCCATTTGAGCCATATGACATGGTAAGAAGAGATGCATCACAGTCCATGAAGAGAGTTGCCAAGGCGCAGCATAGCCCCATTTGAGCCATATGACAAGGGTAAGAGAGTGCATCACAGTCCATGAAGAGAGTTGCCAAGGGCCAGCATAGCCCCCATTTGAGCCATATGAGTAAGGTAAGAGAGTGCATCACAGTCCATGAAGAGAGAGTTGCCAAGGGCCAGCATAGCCCCATTTGAGCCATATGACAAGGTAAGGTAAGAGAGTGCATCACCAGTCCATGAAGAGAGTTTGCCAAAGGGCCAGCATAGCCCCATTTGAGCCATATGAACAAGGTAAGAGAGTGCATCTCACAGTCCATGAAGAGAGTTGCCAAGGGCCAGCATAGCCCCATTGAGCCATATGACAAGGGTAAGAGAGTGCATCACAGTCCATTGAAGAGAGTTGCCAAGGGCCAGCATAGCCCCATTTGAGCATATGACAAGGTAATGAGAGTGCATCACAGTCCCATGAAGAGAGTTTGCCAAGGGCCAGCATAGCCCCACTTTGAGCCATATGACAAGTAACAGAGTGCTTCACAGGTCCATGAGAGAGTTGCCAAGGGCCAGCATAAGCCCCCTATTTGAGCATATGACAAGGTAACAGAAGTGCATCACAGTCCATGAAGAGAGTTGCCAAGGGCCAGCATAGCCCCATTTGAGCCATATGACAAGGTAACAGAGTGCAACAGGCACAACAATAATATGAAAAAAAAGGCCAAATGGCAACCAAAACAAAAACATCAACATGTGGACGGAGGATTCTTATCTGCGCACCTTGGAGCATCTCCAGATCCGCCACTTACTGGTCATCCCCTTCATCGTCCTGTGCATGTCCAGCTACAGATTCAAGCATTGAGTTTTCCACCGCCTCATCTGACGTAGATTTCATTGCTGAACCTGTAGCTGTGGCCTGCATGGTGTTTGGCCATCCCCTCTCAGGATAGCTGCGCTTCCTCAACACGGCCTGCTCTATGCATGCTAGAGCTATCGAGCATGAGCCATGTTGAGTCACAGCCTAAAATAAAGAATAAATAAAATATTAATGATAATTACACAACAGACAAAATAAAAAGCAAATATACATTGTCATCATAAAGACAAATAATTTTTTTAATTTATTTGTTGGACATTGATTAATTTACACATGAAATATGTTATTAGCAGACAGACCTAAACATTAAATGGGACATTTTAATCCAACATGTTGTCCCCTTTAATTGGTTTTTGATGATCCACTTTTACAGCTTGAGTGTCTTAAATCTTGTTAAAGGATTTACATTGTACTTACATTAGCAATTTTAAGATTTTAGTTATACTGTGTGTAGGCACACCTATCCTTAAACATTTTGGCGTTGAGGACAAGCTGTGTAAACATAGCAACCAGAAGAAATTACATTCCCACTGGGTTATACAAGAGATAATTAATGATCATTAGGACATAAATATTTGGATCCAAATAGTGGTGATTGGTAATATGTAGTGATATCAAATTAAAGGGGACAGTAAACCTAAATATTTTAGTTACTCGATTCAGATAGAGCATGTACATTAAAAAGAATGATTAATTTACTCGTATTCTTTTAATTTTTGAATTCTCGAGCTATAATTTTAAATGCAAGAATGTAAGTTTTATAGGGCAGGCCATTTTTGTTTATCAACTTTGGGTTGTCCCTGCTGATTGATGGATACATCCAACCCAACAATAAAGAAATGATTGTCCATATTTTTTTTAGATAAAAACAAAATATAGGCATTTCTTTGTTTCAATAAAGATAGCAAGAGAATGAAGAATAATTGATAAGAGTAGTAAATTATTAATTTGATTAACATTGCATGCTCTATTTGAATCCCAATTGAAAAATTTTTCAGTCAGTGTACCTTTAAGTATTTTATAATGTTTGATTTTTGAATGATACTTACAGCTGTTGCCTGGGAAGGACAATCCGACATCCCAGGACAATGAAGGTTGAGACCAGGGGGGAGGGATTGGGATTGGGTTGGGGAGGGATGGGCTGCTGCTCTGGGGTAGCCCTTTACAGCCTGGGGAGTGGTGAGTTGGGGGCCTGGGCAGCTGGGGTAGCTGTTACGGTACCAAAAGACGGGGGAGAGCGTCGAAGGGGGACGAAGGGGCATTTTTTGGGAGGGATACGACAGGACAAATGGGAAGGGCCAGGAGGGGAAGGGGACTGGGGCCAGAGGGGCTGGGCAGGGGATCGGACAGGTGGTGCTGGGCAGGGGGAGGAACAATGATGACCAGAAGCAGAGGATTCCATCTGAAATAAATATAATAAATAATATTAACATCTCATACATCATGAAATCAAATCAACGCATTTCAACTTGATTATGTTTGCAATATACTTAGAAGTGTGTTTTGAATTTTCTAAACAATGATGACATGAGGATATGGTATGCATATAGCACTCAGATGAATATCAATGATTGTCTGTTACAATTACTAAAATTAATTATTGTGGTTTGGCCTAGAATATGCATGTGACATCATGATGGCAATGAGATTTACCAATCCAAATATTTAAACAAATCCAAGCATATCTTCATGCTGCCTGATATATAAAGGGGGCAGTAGTGTATTTGAACAGACAAATAATATTCCTTTTTAAAGTGCAAAAACTGTAGACCTTTGAATGTCTTCAATAAAATGATTTCCAATAAAAAAACAGGTTGGATACAGTTAGATATATATTCACATACCATCAGACTCAAAGAGGAGCCTCTTCCTCCTCCGTCACACATGTTAAATCAATCTCTGTAAAACATAACATGTTGTGTACACTTAAGATCAGATATTATAACATATGTTACTGTTGCTCAAAGACACACATCAATGTTGCATTAAAGATATACACACCCAAAGTTATGATTTACAATCATTTTGATGGAGCATTACAAATGACATTAGATTTGTTATTATCAATGATTCAGATTTTCTATTTATTGTTTGTATTAATTTTAAAATCATAAAAGCATAGTACATTGAACATTTAAGATTTCTCATGTGTGTATCACTTGATGATTGTTGTCAAAAATGAACATGGAAACAAACATATGCTATACATCTTCTGAATAACTAAGGTGTAGACTAAGAAAGTTTTAATTCTTAATCTTTCAATATTCAAATAAAATTAATATATAATCAGAGGAGTCAATTATATGTTTGTTTCAAATGTTATGCTTCATCAGAATCATGCTCATAATATTGATTACCAATACACCTTCAATGACATATAAATGAGTCAATGGACTTACCAGAAGACCGCAAAGGCGGCTCTGTGTCAGTGCTGGATTCCTCTGGGCTCCCCACACCAACTCTCTCTATGAATGATATAGATATATATTAGTGAACACATTTGGGATAGCACTAAATCACATCTGTATCGATTTATAAGAATAATCAACTTTAAAATGTGAAGAATAGAGCAGTCATTATAAAATAAAATGCTTGATTGAATCAAGGGGATTCTGTAAAAAATGATGTATTGAACATATGTTTAATTTCTGACTATATTAGACATCAAACTCATCTCATACGATGCTATTGCATATCTAAATATACCCATTGAGCAATGTTCTTCAAAGAATACACACAAACCACATTTTGAATAACAGCTGTTGACAAATATAAACAAAGACATGTTTGGCACATCGAGCCATTTGTGCAATGTACAGTAATCTTGTTTAGGACACAACACATATTGATCAAACCAAATTGATTAGTACAAATATGTAATCAAGGTGCTTATATCTAGAAAGTAACTCCAACAGTGAATATGTGAATTATATATCAATATTGTCTAATCCAAAGAATGGAAGGATTAATGAATCTATTGTTTATTAAAGGGACACTGACATGATTTATTTCAATCATTGATTTCACTGTTCAAACTGTTCCAAATGATTTAACATTGACTCCTATTATAATTTTAATGTTGCTACATTTTAATCTTAAAGGCAGATAAGCAATATTGGATTCAATAAATATTGTTTGTTGAAGGTATCCACCAATCATCAATAAAAACCCAGTTTGGGTCAACCAAAATTGGAGCTGCAGATAAACGTACATTCTTGATTTTAAAATACATTTAGCAAGTAGAATATTTCACATATGATTATAAGTATTATATTTAAATGTTGCTTAATATTGCATGCTCTATCTGAATGACAACATTAATAATTTTAGCTACAGTGTCCCTTTAATATAAAAATATATTGATTTGACAAGGTTGGTGTTAATGAATTCTCTACTCCATAGTGTTGATGTAATGAATGGGAATGGAGCATAGGCAATTCAAATCTAATATGTGATTTTAAGGATATCCTAAGAATTATTTAATTTTCATCTATTAAAGGGACATGAAGCTCTAATGTGTGTAATTGGTATACTTTTTGAGAACTATGGTACTACTGTGTATCTCAACACATGATTTTAACTTTTGACCCCAATGCCAATTTTAGGCATAAAAAAAAAACAGCCGGATAATACCAGTAAATGCATTGTTTAACCTAGAACCAAAATCAATATGTTTTTAGAAGAACTAAAACAATAGACTGAACCAATGTAGCTCATTAAAAAGTTTAAACAAAGCAATAAAATCACGTTTACAAAATCATTCAATGTAAAATTTCGTTGGCATGACCCTTAAATGACGTGATCAATTTAAAAAATGAATCTATATATTTTAAAAACAAATCATATGGCAAAAGTGTGTGTTTTTTTTTAAAAATGTATACAAATAAGATTAGCAATACACAAGGGAGAGAATATAAATTGGACATTCAAAGAATCTTACATTAAAATTAAAGGATATCCAGAATAGATGGGATATTAACATTTGATACAAATTCAGAGTAGTCTTACAATGTAATCCTCTGTTTATTTTTTTTAATTCTTATTTGTAAGATATTTTACTAATCCATTTTGCAGATACATATAAATATTGAACAATGTGGAATTTAGTATGTAATGTTTCTGTCCATGTTTCTAAGACAAATGTCAATTAAAATGAGACATACCATTACTGTGACAAGCCCTGGCTTGAGGATCCAGCCACCAACATCCAGATCTGTAATAAATTAAATGGAGGATTGGATATCATTAATACAAATCATTGCCATGTTTTAAAATCTTTACATTATTAGCAAATCAATTAAAAACTATTAAACTTTTGGTAGTCCCCAAGAGTTAATTGTTTCCTCAATTAAATTAAATGATAAATATATCCTGTACTCTTATTTTCAATCAGTTGTGTTGTTTAGCTGTAGCTTTAATTATTTTTTGGTGTTATTTCATTCTCATCAATTGATGGGCATATGTTATTTTTTGTTTTTGGATTCTGGCTTTTTTTATTATGTAAATAATTGAAAATAAGAATACTGTATTCTTCACATATATAATAATTCACATTTCATTTTGACCAACATGTATAAAGCAATGCCACTTACAGCAAACCCATGTTTAACGTGTATGCGCAATTCTAATTTTCGCGATCATTGCGCAATGATTCCAAGCTGAATTACGCATCCGTCATTTGACCAACATGTATAAAGCAATGCCACTTACAGCAAACCCATGTTAACGTGTATGCGCAATTCTAATTTTCGCGATCATTGCGCAATGATTCCAAGCTGAATTACGCATCCGTCATTTTACCAACATGTATAAAGCAATGCCACTTACAGCAAACCCATGTTAACGTGTATGCGTAATTCAATTTTCGCGATCATTGCGCAATGATTCCAAGCGGAATTACGCATCCGTCATTTGACCAACATGTATAAAGCAATGACACTTACAGCAAACCCAAGTTAACGTGTATGCGCAATTCAATTTTTGCGATCATTGAGCAATGATTCCAAGCTGAATTACGCATCCGTCATTTGACCAACATGTATAAAGCAATGCCACTTACAGCAAACCCATGTTAACGTGTATGCGCAATTCAATTTTCGCGATCATTGAGCAATGATTCCAAGCGAATTACGCATCCGTCATTTGAACCAACAAGTATAAAGCAAGTGCCATTTACAGCAAACCCATGTTAACGGTGTATGCGCAATTCAATTTTCGGCTCTGTGACCATATGCTGGAGAGCGGCAAGAAACATCATTCCTATTTCATGTGTCACTAATCTAAAATCATGGAGTATCTAAACATCATATTTATTTGTAGTGTTGTAGATCTGTATAGGTTTAGTATCTCACTATACAGTATACACATTTTTTAACAAATATTCAAATATTAAGATATTATATGAAGTTGGATAGTTACCTGGTTCAGATTTCTCTATCAGCTCCTCCCAGGGCCACCAGACGGAGAAGCAGCTTGCCCTGGGCCCCCCGCATCAGGGCCTTTCAGATCCCGCTGGGAGAGAAGAGAGAGGGAGGCCGAGGATGGGCGAGGATCTAAATCTTTGGTTGGGACCCCGGAGATTGAGGAGCTCGCATATAGTCACCTCATAAGGGAGTAGGTATAGTTTCCGGCAGGTGCCTTTTCTTTGGCCCCCTCTTTTTACGGGCTTGTACCCAGTCCCTTATGAGGTTGACTTTTTTTGTCAGAGCGCAACCTCATATCGTCCGAATCTCCTCATGATTTGGATCCTGGCTCCTCTGGGACGTCACACAGACCAATTGAACCACATTGGTGATCAGACTCCCAGAGGGCCTTTCTTAACAGGCGCATCGGTCGACCTCCTCTTGTTCCCAAACAGCTGGGGATAAAAGAGTCCTTGACGGCGTGGACCAGTGCAGCACTCCGCTGGCTTGGTGAACCTGGGAGAGACGTCATGGCCTGCTAGGGTTGTCTAATATAAATATTTATATTATATTATATATATATATAACTGCCTGCAGGCATTAGAGAACTGACAAAGATGGGCAATGTGTAATGGACTTTTATATGGTGAAGTAAACATGAGATGCACCATGGGAGCAAGTTTATCTGTAACATTGATGGATAAAAGTTTGAAATATTGTTAGAATGTCTGTGAGACCATCCTGACTCAAGTTGTGTTTGTGTGATAACTCGGATTGGCCGTTCCTTAATGTTTCATATCTTAGTAACTTCCTTAACATACCTCCTGGTGGTGCTGGGGTTACCTTCATTTTTCATGATAGACTTATTTGTAACTCATGGGCCTGTCATGCGGATATGTGTGACGCAGATGTTAATATCCGTGATCCGTTAAATATTAATGGTTTAAAGATTCTCTTTAAAATCTAATACTATCACATTATTAAATGTTGTATACATTTTTTCGGTTTAATAACGGTCTTTCTTTAATACAAATACACATTTAATAGTTGTATGGTCTTTATGTTCATAAAATCAATTTGTTGACTTATTGTGAATATTGACATTGCTCTATTAAATGTATTTATTAATGCACATTGATTGTGTGCTATTGCGTGGACATTAGACTCTAATGTTTAAAGATGCAAATTCTGGTTGTTTTCAAGATCCGTTTTCCCACGCAATATTTCTGATGTTCAAATTCAGGTTATAATGTCCGTAACTGTATAATCTGTTTATAAAATGTTAAACTACAGGTTTGTTTGTTATTAGTAAATAAACCTCGAGCTGTTATTTGTCTGAAGTGCTCATATATGTTATTGTGCAATTGGCGTCTTTATTTTTAAATAGACATTACAAACAAACAAGTGTATCAAATGATCAGTAGAGATAGAAAATTGTTTTTAGACTTTAAAATTTAACTTCATTTCATCTTAGTATTTAAGATATCCTCAACAGAAGAAATTTAAATGCACATGGTTGAGTCCAATCACATAAGGGCATCTCTGTGCATCCAGCCAATCTTCATCCACTGAGTCTATCACGATATGCTTTTTCAAGCAAAGTATGTCAAGATAAGAAGAGAAGTAAATACACTCTCTGATTAAAATCTCTTAAAGGGACACTGTCCAAACAAATTTAGCGTTCGTGGATTCAGATTGAGCATGAAATGTTAAGCAACTTTATAATTTAAATTCCGATTCTCAAATGTTAAGAATTATCTTGTTAACTTTCTTTGCAAATCAATAATGATATTTTAGATTACGGACAATTTTTTGCAAAAAAAACCTGGGTTGTCCTTGATGATTGGTTGGATCATTTAATCAACCAAAAAAAAAAAAGTTCTGTCCCAGAGTACTGAAGCAAATAAATTATCTATTTAATGCCTATTTTTAAAGTAATGATAGCAGACATCACGAGGAACATTGATAATATGAGACAATTTTTAAAGTTGCTTAAAATAGAATACTCATTCAGAATGTATAAATCATTTAAGTTTTTTAACTGTCTCCCGGTTAAGTAAATTTTGGAGTTCAATGTCCCCTTTAAAGAGACATTTTTCACAATAATCTTGGAAAAATCAAAACCTAAGCACCTTCCTTTTGCTAAATTAGTATAACATATGAGTAAAGGAAATTTAGATTAACTTCTGGATTGTTTTACACACGTGACAGAAATATATATTTGTAAAGGAGGTATTTCGGAGTTCTTCAGGGGGCTTAAAGGGACATTAAGCTATATGTTTATGTATGCATTTTGGATAAAGAGTAGAATAGTTGAACAACTTAATATGGTTTTGGTATGCAAATCATTAGATTGTAATTATATATATTCTTGGATTTAATACTTATCTATCATAGGCTATTTTGATGATGATTGTTGGTTGCTCATAGATGCCTTAATGTAATTTGACTAAGATAGGTGCATGAGTATATTTTTTCGAAGTGTATTTAAAGACGGAAATGTAATTCTATAGCACTATCTAAGATCATGGTTTAAATTATTTATGATTTTTTAAAAAATAAAGACACAAATGACTCTTGGATAATGGTCCCTTTAAGGACAATAAAAATTTGAATGTTGATTTACATTGTCAAAAGAAACTAAAGGGGAATGAAAATTTATATAGATATGTGTGGTCTATGCACCGCAAGAGGTAAGTATTTTAAAAACTACATAATATTAATAACTAGTAGTTAAGATGTCCCTTTAAATGGACTGCCACTAGAAAATAAAAACTATTAACATGGCATCCAATAACTAGCTTGTGTAAAAATATTAAGTTAAATGACCTACCATTTATAAATTATACATTTATAAATTTAATAAAATAATGTTTTGATGATACCTAAGGAAGATACAAGATCTTATAAATTTAAGTTTACATTCAACAACACTGGTCACTTTAATGTAAGGTGAACCACTTCCCCTTCTTAAAAGTGAAACAAAATAATTTATGTAAAATTTTGGAATACATAGCCGAAATTATTTTAACATCTAAGAATTTCCAAAGAAAAGCATCGATGAATCTCACTCCCCAATTAATTTAAAAAAGATAGTTTAATTTAGATATTCTCTGAATCAGTGGATTTTCTAAAATTAATGCATTAGTTTGATCTTATGCCATGTGCTTGTCAAATAGACAACTACCAGTCATGGGAGTCAAATTGTTTTTTATTGACAGATTATATGGATATTAATTATAATCTGTTCAAAGAGTGTATTTAATAATAAAATGTTGAATATTACCATTTAAAAAAAAAGTTTTTGAAACAGAAAACAAAAAAATATTCCTGGAAGTCATCAGATGACAATCTGAAATTAAAAAACAAAATTTTACAAAGTTAATACACACGTTGTCAAATATTCATAAAATACAGTTACAATCATCTTGTGTCTATGCTCTAAACTTTGTTCAACATTTTATCAAGATATTTATGATTTTAAATTAAAAAAAAAATAAAATAAACATACACCATTATATGTGTAAATAAAAATTAAATTTAAATATCAGAATTTCTAATTATACATAATAATGTATATCACATTCCAATAATAAATATATATGTATGCTGAACATAAATGTAAATATTTCATGTCCATTCAAATACCTCTATATCAACTATAATATGTATTCCCTTTTTGTGATTGTGATCCCTAAATATCTAAGTTATAAACTAAATATGGACTAATGTATGTAAGCTACGAATATTCAACATTCTTCACTAGACATGCCATTGGTACACCAACCTGGATAATGCATGGTCTTTGAAAGTCAATTCAGGGGTAAACAGTTGATATTCAATAGGTGTCTTATTCATCAGTTCATAAAATAGAGGACTGAAATACCATCTAAAAAAGTAAGAATCATCTAAGTGTCTGATTGTGATCCCTAAATATCTAATTATGAACTAAATATGACTAATGTATGTAAGCTACTAATATTCAACATTCTTCACTAGCATGCATTGGTACACCAACCTGGATAATGCATGGTCTTTGAAAGTCAATTCAGGGTAAACAGTTAATCTTCATTAGGTGGTCTATTCATCAGTTCATAAAATAGAGGACTGAAGATACCATCTAAAAAAGTAAATATCATCTAAGTGTCTGATTGTGATCCCTAAATATCTAATTATGAACTAAATATGACTAATGTATGTAAGCTACTAATATTCAACATTCTTCACTAGCATGCAATGGTACTACCAACCTGGATAGATGCATGGTCTTTGAAAGTCATTCAGGGGGTAAACAGTTGATCTTCCAATAGGTGCCCTATTCATCATTTCAAAAATAGAGGACTGTGAAATACCATCTAAAAATTAGAAAATAATCTAAGTGTCTCCAATAGGATGCCCTCCACAGCCTTATTCTATCAAATAGTTTGGGCACTTACCATGTGAACATGTCTTTGTATGTTTTTCAAGGTCAGCAGATTGGAAAGATAATGCCAGACATGATCCCATTGGTATACTTCAATTTCAATCTTGGCTTTTTTCCACTGTCAGTCTGGGCAATCTTCACTGTCAGGCTTCTAATTCTTCCCTTTCAGTCTTTAGATTAAGTCAGCTCCCTAATGGCAGAAAAAGTTTAATAAAAATTACTACAAGTGTGTGAATCAGTTCTGTACCCCTCTCCCACCCCCCATTTCAGAATAAATTCTGTCACTAAGGCTTACTAAGCGTGTGTAGCATCTTGTGTTCTGTTCTATCAAGTGTGAAGATGAGTCATATTGAGCAGAAACGAACCTCTAATTGTGTGACATTGAACCATAGTCATGCTAGAGGATAGTTATGCTAGAGGTATCCCTTTCTGAGTTGTACATTTTAAGTAATGTGGTAAACTAAATACTAGTTTTGAAAATGTATGCCATATGATGGTATTTGTGTTACAATTCATGCCAGCAAACAGTCCATACATTTATACTTACCAGCTGATGTCCTCTATAAAAAACCAGGTGCAAAGACTCGCTACAGGACCCAATGACCAGAGCATCACCTATAGTTAATAAATCAAACTACATTTTTTAGCATTTGATGAACAATCCGAACATGTTTGCGAACAATTCTCTAACTTGTCATTTCCCTAGAGTTCACATCTATTGACAATACTCCAGTCTAACTTCTATTATGTTACCGTCTGAAGTGGCGGTTGATGATGTTTGCTCTGACATTGAGCCCCTCGTCCCGGAATGGCCCCTCTAGAACAGGATCTTCCTCCTCATCTCTGATGAGGTTTCGGTGCGCCTGGACGCCCTGCAGCATCCCAGCCCGCTGGTGCAATAGTATGCAGGGACACTACAGCTACAACGAAGCTTAGCCACCTTCTTTGGGTGTGGTACTGGAGGGGCTCCTCCCCGACCGGGTGGTCCAGGCACCTGGAAACCTCATCTTCGAGTGAGCCGAACATCCGTGTCAACCACCGCCCTGGTTCTCTTATGAGCCCTATTGTAGCGCTCCTCAACACATCATCGGGTTACGCAAGGGTGGTAATAAGCCAAGGGCCGGCTCATGTACGCCAGAATCACCTATAAATTATGAACAGAACATAATTCAAAATGATTCCTCAAAATAGTATTTTGATTCCAATAAAAGTTTTTTGTACACGATAATCCACTAACAAATTTTTTTTTATTTTAAAAAGGAATAATCTAGTTCAATCTTATTCTCTATCTTCCCATTTCAGCTAAGACATGCTACATATGCATATTTCTCCTAAACCAAACCTTGTGTAAAATGCAAACTAAATGGTTACATTGCATTCTCTATCTGAGCATTTAAGGTAAGACATGCTACATATCTGCATTGAACTAAAACTAGACATTTGCGGAAAGAGACAATGACATGGTTAAATTGCATTAGCTAATATCTTGCCCATTTCAGCTAAGACATGCTACATATGCGTATTTCTCCTAAACCAAACCTTGTGTAAAAATGCAAACTAAATGGTTACATTGCATTCTCTATCTGAGCATTTAAGGTAAGACATGCTACATATCTGCTATTGAACTAAAACTAGACATTTGCGGAAAAAGAAAGTAAATGGTTAAATTGCATCCTATAGCTGAACATTACGCTAACATTTTAAAAACTAACAGTGGCAATTGGTCTAACTAATTAACCATATTGTGCACAAATACTCACCAACGAGATAACCAGGGGGCATTTGTTCCTTTCCTCAAAACGGTCTCCACAGGGACGACTGAGCGAGGATGCGGGCATCATGACAAGCCCCCTCCGCAAAATTCGCACACACATGCATTAATCCTCATCTGTGCGTCACAAAACCATACTGCATCGTTGAGGCTATGAAATGTTTGCGATTTCTGAAGGGGCAAGTCCTCAATTGGAGCATGCAGCGCAATGTGGGTACAATCTATGGCTCCCAAGACATTGGGCAATTGAGCAATATCAAAGAATTCCCCGCTTCAGGCGCCTCCAATCACCATCATTTTGTGGGGAATCCTATGTAATGCTTACTGATACGTACCATGGCGTCCAGAAAGTTATCAAACACCACAGAGAATGTACCCTTGAGCCAGGCCATGTATGTACATTCTCTCCGGATTGAAAACTCCCGGAGGCCAGGACGTATAGACAACTTAGCATCTTACTCATGGCGGGGAACAGCAGTCCTTATTCTTATACGAGGCTCCAAATGAGGGTTTAAGAAGATCGTAAAGGCCAATGAGCTGTTCGCGATTGAGCTGATACTTATCATAAACCTCAAAGTCACTCATGTTTTCCAAGGGTGGGGTCTCACCCTGGTAGACACAAGGGACCTCGAACCCAGACGACCCCTTCGTCTCAGTCTGAGCCGCCGAGGCTGCCTGATTCGATCAACAGCTAGTTCGCCAATAGCAGCACCAGCAGTGTCTACAATGTCATCGTCATCCATCTTTCAAAACAGCGTAACAAGGTATGCACTTGATCTGAGTGGATCACAAGTGATGCTTTGGCCATGTTTTTGGGGGATTTATAGTACAATTAGTCCAATGGTAGTGAGTTTGTAATGATTGCTGATTGTATTCACTTGTTTGTATGTGAGCGGCGCGGAATGCTTTCAAAGTGGGGCGGTTTTTTGTTTTTTGCCTGAAATGTTGTTTTCCCCCAATGAATCTCAATGTGAAAGTGTAAAATATCACACATACAGTGCATGTTTTGTAATGTTTGATCATATGCGTAATCAATATTTCTTAAACACGATCTTATAGTAACAAGCACACGTCCAGGCTAACATGAATGAAAGTGCATAGTTGTGTATAATGTGCATCGAATGTGATCGATCAATGTTGCTGCAACATTGTTTTGTAAACGATAAAAGTAACATCTGCCATCTGTAGTATTATATATATAAGTGATTGCCGAGCTATCAATATTGTATGCGTCCCTTTAAAATCTCAATAATAATTCCGAACTTCCCGTCTGCCATCTGTAGTATTGTATATATAAGTGATTGCCGAGCTGTCAATATGTATTGGCGTCCCTTTAAAATCGCAATAATAATTCCGAACTTCCCGTCTGCCATCTGTAGTATTGTATATATAAGTGATTGCCGAGCTGTCAATATTGTATGTGTCCCTTTAAAATCGCAATAATAATTCAGAAGCTTCCCGGTCTGCCATCTGTAGTATTGTAATATTAAGTGATTGCCGAGCTGTCAATATTGTATGCGTGCCCTTTAAAATTGCAATAAATAATTCCAACCTTCCCGTCTGCCATCTGTAGTATTGTATATATAAGTGATTGCCGAGCTGTCAATATTGTATGCGTCCCTTTAAAATCGCAATATAATTCCGAACTTCCCGTCTGCCATCTGTAGTATTGTATATATAAGTGATTGCCGAGCTGTCAATAATTGTATGCGTCCCTTTCAAATGGCACTAAATACTGAATAACTTCCGGCTGTCATCTGTAGTATTGTATATATAAGTGATTGCCGAGCTGTCAATATTGTATGCGTCCCATTCAAATGGCACTAATACTGAATAACTTCCGGCTGTCATCTGTAGTATCCTATATAATAAAAGGGCCAAGTGTGTTTGTCCGAAGCTGTCATGCGCAGTAGACAGCACAGCACGAGGACAAACACACCTGGCCTTTGAGAGTCACTAAGTCTCTGCTCTGAAGTGCAAGCAGAAACCGAGCGTGGGCTGGGGGCGTGGCCGAGCATGGCTGGGGGCGTGGCCAAGCGTGAAGGGGCGGGGCCAGGCGGCCCGTGAAAGGCTGTGCAGTGAGAGCTCAAAAAAGCTCAAAAGAGGGGAGAGAGGGGGTAGGGAAAAGATAAGAAAGGGTGAGAGAGAGAGAGTTCAAGAGGGGAGAGAGAGATCAAGAGGGAGATAAAGGGAGCACAAGAGAGGACAGCAAAAGGAGAGGGGGAGAGACAGCAAAAGAGGAGGGGGGAGGGAGAGCAAAAGAAAGGGGACAGAGTGATCAAATTAGGAGAGGGGGGGAAGAAAAAGAGAGGGGGGAGAGGGAGAGAGAGAGGGGAGGAGAGAGAGAGAGGGGAGGGAGACAGAGAGAAGAGAGTGGTGGTGGAGGAGAGAGAGAGAGGGGAGAGAGAGGGGGGAGGGAAAGAGAGAGAGGGGAGAGGAGAAAGAGAGGGGGAGGGAGAGGAGGGGGGAGGGAGAGAGGGGGA
Organism: Bombina bombina; assembly: GCF_027579735.1. Taxonomy (NCBI): domain Eukaryota; kingdom Metazoa; phylum Chordata; class Amphibia; order Anura; family Bombinatoridae; genus Bombina; species Bombina bombina. The sequence continues at coordinate 1,042,373,530 of NC_069502.1, forward strand.
GAGAGAGAGAGAGAGAGAGAGAGAGAGAGGGGGGAGGGAGAGAGAGGGTGAGGGGGGAGTGAGAGGGGAGGGAGAGAGAGAGGGGGAGGGGGGGGAGTGAGAGGGTGAGGGAGAGAGAGCAGGGGGGGGGGTGGAGGGAGAGAGAGGGGGGGGGAGGGGGGAGGGGAGAGAAGAGGGGGAGGGGAGAGAGAGAGGGGAGGGGGAGGGAGAGAGAGATAGAGGAGGGGGAGGGAGAGGAGAGGAGGGGAGGGGGAGAGGAGAGAGAGAGAGGGTGGGGGAGATAGAGAGGGAGAGAGAGAGGGGGGAGAGAGAAAGGAGAGAGAGGGGGGGAGAGAGAGAGAGAGAGAGGGGGAGAGAGAGAGAGGGGGAGAGAGAGAGGGGAGAAAGAGAGAGAGGGGGAGAGAGAGAGAGGGGGGGAGGGGGAGAGAGAGATAGAGGGGAGAGAGCGCAAAAGAGGGGGGGAGAGAGAGAGCGCAAAAGAGGGGGGGAGAGAGAGTGCGCAAAAGAGGGTGGGATAGAGAGTGCGCAAAAGAGGGTGGGATAGAGAGAGCGCAAAAGAGGGGGGATAGAGAGAGCGCAAAAGAGGGGGGGGAGAGCGCAAAAGAGAGGGGGAGAGAGAGCGCAAAAGAGAGGGGGGGAGAGAGGGAGAGCAAAAGAAAGGGGACAGAGAGATCAAAAGAGAGGGGGGGAAGAGAAAGAGAGGGGGAGGGGGAGAAAGAGAGAGAGAGGGGAAGAGAGAGAGAGAGAGGGGAAGAGAGAGAGAGGGGAGGAGAGAGAGAGAGGTGGGAGGAGGAGAGAGAGAGAGGGGAGAGAGAGGGGGAAGGGAGAGAGAGAGGGGAGGTAGAGAGAGAGGGGGAGGGAGAGAGAGGGGGAGGGAAAGAGAGAGGGGAGGGGGAGTGAGAGAGAGAGGGGAGGGGGAGTGAGAGGGGAGGGAGAGAGAGAGGGGAGGAGGGGGAGAGAGAGAGGGGAGAGAGAGAGAGAGAGAGGGGAGGGGGAGGGAGAGAGAGAGGGGAGGGGGAGTGAGAGAGAGAGGGGGAGATAGAAAGGGAGAGAGAGAGAGGGGAGAAAGAAAGGAGAGAGAGGGGGGAGAGAGGGGGAGAGAGAGAGGGGAGAAAGAGATAGAGGGGGGAGAGAGAGAGAGAGAGAGATAGAGAGAGAGGGGAGGGAGAGAGAGGGGAGAGATAGAGAGAGAGAGGGGAGGGTGCGCAAAAGAGGGTGGGATAGAGAGAGCGCAAAAGAGGGGGATAGAGAGAGCGCAAAAGAGGGGGGGAGAGAGAGCGCAAAAGAGAGGGGGAGAGAGAGCGCAAAAGAGAGGGGGGAGAGAGAGAGCTCAAAAGAGAGGGGAGAGAGAGAGTGCAAAAGAGGGGGGAGAGAGAGCGCAAAAGAGGGGGAAGAGAGAGCGCAAAAGAGAGGGGGGAGAGAGATCTCAAAAGAGAGGGGGAGAGAAAGCGCAAAAGAGAGGGGGGAGAGAGAGCAAAAGAGAGGGGCAGGGAGAGAGCGCAAGGGTTGGGACTGCTGTACCCTGCAAAAAATGGCCCGTGTGAACGGGCTTTAGAACTAGTTGTATATATAAGTGATTGCCGAGCTGTCAATATTGTATGCGTCCCTTTAAAATCGCAATAATAATTCCGAACTTCCCGTCTGCCATCTGTAGTATTGTATATATAAGTGATTGCCGAGCTGTCAATATTGTATGCGTCCCTTTAAAATCGCAATAATAATTCCGAACTTCCCGTCTGCCATCTGTAGTATTGTTTATATAAGTGATTGCCGAGCTGTCAATATTGTATGCGTCCCTTTCAAATGGCACTAATACTGAAAAATATACTCGGCGGTCATCTGTAGTATTTGTATATATAAGTGATTGCCGGAGCTGTCAATATTGTATGCGTCCCATTCAAATGGCAACTAATACTGATTAACTTCCGGCTGACATCTTGTAGTATTGTATATATAAGTGATTTGCGATCTGACAATATTTATTAATTGTCCCATTCAAATCTCCCTAATAATGCTGTTCCAAACTGTTTTTTACGTATATGTTGTATTGTAGGTATTGAGTGTTAAAGTTTCAGAAAGGGGCGGTACAGTGGTGAATCTGTAATGTGTATGGTTTGAATCTTCCTAATGACGTCATCATATTATTAACCCTGCCTATGTAGTTCTGAAATCCTCATTGTGTTGTTGTATTGTGCTACATTGTTATTGTGTTGCTGAATAAAATATAAATGTGTGCTTTGTGGTTGCGTTATATACGTATATATTGTGATTGTGTCCCACATATGCTGACCTTCTATATAGCGGTCTGGCATTGTTGTTCCCTGCCCATTAAAGTGACATCTGTAATCTGGTGTAATGATTGTTCTTCTTGTACGTAATTCCTAATGGTATATTGTGATGGAATCTGATGTTAAAAGTACATTAAAATCCATATGTTCTGTTTTGTGATTCCTAGAGAGAATGTAATGTGTTTTCCCCCCCATCATTTGAATGCACATGTAATGACTGAATGCTAAAAGTAATGTATGTGCATCCATGACTGATCATGTGTTAAGCCTATGTAGATTATGCAGTTGCTGCAAGCATATGAGCTGAATAATGAAATGCAATAATAAAGGTAAATGAGAGGTGTGTTTCCCATTGTGTACTGTTTGTGAATCCTGAAAAGTTTAAATTATTTTTGTGTCCGTTTTAATGTAATATTTTTTTTTTAAAGTTTGTTACTAGTGATGTTGATTTGTAGTTGATGTAATATAAAGTCTGAAACAATTTAATTGGTGTTGTGAATATTCAATAACTAAAATCCCTAAGTCCACCATAGGGAAATAGTCATTTCTTGATCTATTTATCATAGCTGGGTCTAACGCAGAAAAGCATGTATTTTTTTCCTATTTCTAGCGCTGATATTTGGAGTTTTTTTGTCTACGCTATTTGCGTGCGTTAGGGAAATCGGTCTGTCGCGTGCACGAGCACGTCTTCCCCATAGAAGTCAATGGAGGCTCCAAATTTTGGTCATTTTTTTTTTTCTAAGACTGGTTTTCCTCGTAAAGTGAGTGACGTCATGAGCTTGTGTGAAAAAGTAGCTAAATCGTGTTAATTTTGTAATAAATAACTTGTTTGTGTATGTAATGTGGTGTATATTGTTTGTATGCATCGGTGAGTGTATGTTTGTGATAATCTTATTAGTTAGATGTAGCTATATGAGGGTCTTTTCCCGTGTGTCAATGTAAGTCAATGGGAAAATGGATTTGTGTTGGTTTTTTTCCTAACACCTGAGATCTCGCAACTTTGATCCTTTGTATTTGGATGAAAAATTATTTAATCTGAAAAATAAATATGTGTTGTGTTTGTATGAGTGTAAGTGTAGTTTGTGTAATATTTGTTTTGTGATTCGTGGATGTTTATTTTGTCGGGTAATATGTTAACTACTGGGGTTTGAGCTGTCGGTAGAGATTTGTGCGTTGGGTGATTTTTGAGTGTCGTTAAATGAGCTCTAAATACCGGAGTCCGTTAGAAACCAGCGGTTAGGAGCCTCTAACGCTGGTTTTCACGGCTAACGCCAAACTCTAAATCTAGGCCATAGTGTGTACACAGTGACCTTTGGAATTTTTTTTTAAGTGCATTGCTTTAATCATTTTAAATTTGCAAAACATTTTTTAAACCCTAATTCCTAATTTGTTCCCATTAAATGTTAGTCTACAAGCATGTCATAAAATTAAGATCAGATATTCCTCTTTGATAAATAAATATTTTAAAATAATTAATAAATGCCTAGATTACGAGTTTTTGCGTTACGGTGCGGAATGGTTGAAAAAATTGGACCTTTGCGCTGGAATGTCAGTAAATGCATATTACGAGTCGCTGAGGTATAGCTATACCGCAAGCATTTTAGCCCTGTAACACAACGTTCATTCCGCACTAAAAAAAACTATGTTTGAGGATTTTCCATAGCGCCGTTATTACAGGTTTGTGCGGGTTGGCAAAATGCTTGCGTTACAGCCAATACCCGACACGAGTCATTTCCACATCTGAGACCAGTAGTTATGGATTTTGCGAAACAAAAATGTTTCACAAAACTGTTAAACTAAATGTTACAAAGTACTCTAACACCCGATAAACTTGCCTAATAAACCCCTAAACCACCACCACTCCTGCATCACAAACATTATTTGAAACCTATGAACCCCCTTAATCTGCCGCCCGCCCCCCATCCACATCGCAACTATTAATAAACCTATTAACCCCCTATATCTGCCCGCCCACCCAACATTGCCAACACAAAATAAATCTAGTAACCTCTAAAAACCCCAGACATTGTCAACACTAAATTAAACTATTAACCCCTAAACCTAACACCCCGGAACAGTCAATAGATTTGTTTAAGAGGCTAAAAAGATGTTAGTAGCTAGCAAAGTGGATCAGAAGGTGAATATAGTCAGATCATCTGAAAATAATGCAAATTTTAGGATAGTACCATGTAAGGAGACCCATGTAATATGTTAGATAATTGATGGCTTCAGTTAGATGTTCAGTCCAAAAAGAAGGGGTGACGGGGGGCAACCTGCAGAGAACCATTTGTGATGGGAAGTCACATCAGAAATCACTCAGAGCAGAAAACTAGACCTTGGTATGAAGCAGAGGGATTGGAGTACAGCACCACAAAAGTTGTCCTAAAGGCTGCAGAAAACTGAATACAAATAGGTCATGTTATTCTGTCAAAGGCTTTTTTCAGCTTCCAATTACAGGGTGACAAATGGAACGTCTAATCACTGGGACTCAAAAAAAAAGTGAGAAGTAGAAGTTGTATTTTATCCAGACCTTGACCGGCCTGATTTAAATCCACAGGACTTACACTAGTGTCTGCAAAACCACCTTTGAAAACACCTATTGAGGCAAGGTGGCTATAATCTTGCCATATAGTTTAATGTCTAGGTTAAGCAACAAGATAGAGTGATAACTGGAGCAATTTGAGGGGTTCTTTAACTGGGTTAAGGAATCATATTACAATTGCTTGTAAATATTATTTTGGGAAGTAGCCAGAAGAGCTGGCCTTCAAAACCAAACGCAGGAGCAAACAGATACGGATACTATTATTAATAATTCTTATTTTAAAAAGCGCCAACAGATTCCACAAGCCATAAAAGGACAGTATAATATGAGACAACCAGACAAAATTATTGAACAAATACAGGGGGAATTGGGAGCTCTGTTCCCGTCGGAACTTACAATCTAAATGTTTGGATATTAGTTTTTTGTTTTTGTAAAATGCATCAATAAATCCATCTGGACCAGGTGACTTTAAAGTCATTAGAGATTTAATTGCAGCCCGGATTTCGTTGGAAAGAAGTAATTGAGGAGGGTAAGAAAATCATTCTGTTTTTGGGAAACATTTGGTAAATGAATGGGAAGACAAAAAGTCCCAAATGACTTAGAACTTGGACTGGGAGAATCAGTATTTCCCGTCTAATAGAGGCATTAGCTGAACCAATGTAATCTAGTGTGTGTAGAATGCGCCCATGATACCCTAAGAAGTGTATCTAAGCTGCCATGCTCTGTCTGAGCTTTAATGGCAAGCAATCTGTCTGTCTTTTTTTTCCTTTGTGGTAAAAGATTTTCTTTAAGCCAGTCATCAAATCGGATAAGGTCACCCCTTTCGTTCTCAAGGCGTTTGATCTTCTGTTTAATCTGTTCAAGATCATCTATGTAACGTACATTTTGTAAGGTGATTTCATAAAAATGGATTATTTTCAGAATATATGTATCCCAATTCCACCTTGCCACAAAGTGATGAAGTCCTTCAATCAGTTATTGGCAGTTTTGTTCCAAAAAGATCATATACATTGACTTTTTTTTTTAAAAAAAAAAAGCTAATAAATAATATGAAGTGAATAATTGATTTCCTATCCGCTATTTAATTGTGTGAAATGGTTGACCAAACTATGGGGCCTGATTTATCAAAGCTGTCAATCTCTCAGCGCATTGCTGGATTCTATATACGCTCGCTAGACATCGGCAGACATAGCTGATGTGAATCTACATACGACGGCCTTTTGTTTTAAAAAGTCCTGTCAAAAAACACGCGCGTCAACTGTTGATGAATAAGTCATCTATGTCACGGATATTCAGTTTTTTCCAACTTTATACCATTTCATTACTGTCCATGAATAAGCTTATCTTTTATTTTTCATCTGTTAATGTCCAAGAAAGAGCTAAATTTATACCTGAACAAACAATAATATCTCATAGAAATTTATTTTTCTTTTTATTTGTTTTACAAAAAAATCTGATAATTTTCACATAAATTAATGTGTATTTGTATTTCTATAAATCATGATATGCCTATCTCATGTTTTTTTTTCTTAATTTTAAATTATTATTAATGCTAGAATTTGTACACATATCTTTGCACATACATGTATATACTGTATATATGTGTTATGTCAGAAAATCTTTTGCAAAACATTATTTAACATGTCCCTAAATTCCTTTTTTTTTGTTCTAAACAATGGTTGTCTTTCATATCTTGTGTTTATTTATACGCACTATATGTATATAATGTAATTATATTATGAATCTGAACAAGAATAAGTTGTGAATGTAACATGTAATCAGGGTATCATATGTATTTATTTGCAATCAATGGATATTTTAAGAGCTGGCCAGTTTTCCTCTCTGCAAATGTGTAACCTTTCATGATTGCAGTCTAGTTTTAAACATCACCCCTACACAGGTGTTAAAAATGGGCTGGCATATAAAATGACATTTCTTAATGAAAATGAAATTCAAGAGAAGGAAGAAAAACACTGAAAATAGCATGACAGTAAAGAAGTGATTTTAATTTCTGCTATATCTGATTCATGACAGTTTAATGTTAGGTAGACTATTTGAGCTATCAGCTTAAGATTATATTGAATCAAACAGCATTCTAATTGTTTAAAATCATTGTCCTAAAATATTACAACTGTGTAGCTAATGTCATCATCAATGTTTAATCTGTAATACTAATTTCACATATACATACTTTCAAATTATAATACACAATGTAACAAATGGCACTTACAAGTTCTGATGAGTGATCAATGACTCAAGTATAGAGCAAATTTATTCGTTAGTGATAGTATAAAATGTATATTTCAATCAGATTGGCTGATTTCATTAATCATGTGATTATGCATTTACCAATAAGAAGTTGTGGAAAACTTTACTAGTTTGTGGGTTGTTTAGGAGTTTGAGTATTGCGTCAAAATTGGTGCAAAGAGTGTTGCGTGAAATTTGGTGCAAAGTGGTAGGTGTGGTACTTTTATTACATGTGTTAAACATGGTGCAAATAGTTTATCCAAAAAAAGGAAGTTAGCCTATATTATGTAATATTTTTATTTCATTTTTATCCCTATATCTACTAGTGCAACCAAATATAAAGCAATACTTTGCACCAAATTTGAAGCAATAATATTGTACCTTTGCTATTGCAATGAGAAACAAATATGTAACATAATCCATAAGTAGGGTAACATCTCCCTACTTGATTCTATTTAGTAATAAGGCCTAAATAAAATCAACTTAAAAGGACATGAAACCCACATTTTGTCTTATGATTTAGAAAGAGTATACAATTTTAATAACGTTTCTAATTTACTTTTATTATCTAACTAGGCGATAAGCCTGCCAAGAGGGCAGTCTATTAAAAAAAATATATACTATGTACTAATACAAAAATGTAAAAACAAAGCTATCCAAAAAAATGTAAAAACAAAGCTATCCAAAATAAAAGAAAAATTAAACCTAAACTAATACCACTATAAAAATAAAAAATCCCCCCCAAAATAAAAAACTAAGTCTAAAAAAAACCTAAGCTACCCATTGCCCCTAAAGGGGCATTTGTATGGGAATTGCCCTTAAAAGGGCATTCAGACCCTTTTCTGCCCTTAAAAGGGCAATCAGCTCTTTTACAGCCCAAAAAACTGATGGCAGTCCTCAGTGGCGTGGAGACTCCTCTTCATCCGATACCAGTTGTACACTAAAAATTTAATTTAATGTAAAGTACCGCATTCAATTTGGGGTACCTTGCATTCCTATTGGCTGAAATTTTGAAATCAGCCAATAGGATAACAGCTACTGAAATCCTATTGGCTTTATAAATCAGCCAATAAGATTTCAATAGCTCTCATCCTATTGGCTGACTTCAAGATTTCAGCCAATAGGAATGCAAGGTACCCCATTTTTAAACGAGTACCTTGCATTTCATCTTCAGTGCGCGGGGCAACGATCATATGAAGAGGATCTCCATGCTCGAAGGCTCCACGGTCGAGCCGCTGGTGCAATGCTGAATGCGGAGAGCGTATTGCTCTCCGCATTCAGCGAGGTCTGTCGGACATGACCTGCAAAGTCGAATCATGTCCGACAGGCCTTTCATAAATAGGCCCCCAAGTCTAAACACCCCTAATCTGCTGCCCCGACATCAACAACACCTAAATAAAGTTATTAACTACTAATCTGCCACTACCGACATCGCTATCACTAATAAAAGTTATTAACCCCTATTCCGCTGCTCCCCCGACATTGCCTGCCACTATAATAAAGTTATTAACCCCTAAACCTCTTGCCTCCCCACTCTCTGCCACTAAATAAACCTATTAAACCCCTAAACCTCTGGCCCCCACATCGCAAAACACTACATTTACACTATTAACCCCTAAACCTAACACCCCCTAAATTTAAATTAAAATTACAATATAACTCTATTTAAATAAATAAAAACCTGTGAAATAAATATAAACCTAACATTAAACTATATATTAACCTAACCTTACTCTTCTAATAAAATAAAAAAAAATACTACCAATTAAAATTAAATTACAAATGAAAAAAATCAGCCAATAGGATTTCAGTAGCTCTTATCCTATTGGCTGTTTTGAACAGCCAGTAGGATTTAAGAAGCTCTCATCCTATTGGCTGATTTGAATTTGAAGAATCAAATCAGCCAATAGGAATGCAAGGTACACCATTTTGAAACGGCTACCTTGCTCTCAACTTCACTGTATGGTGGCGACCTTATAAAGAGGACGCTCCACGCAGGATGTCTTCTGCTTCCAGGATGGCTCCGCTCCGTGCCGCTGGGATGAAGATAGAAATCGCCCCTGGGATAGATGAAGACCTCGCCGCCTGGATGAAGACCTCGCCGCCTGGATGGAGATGGATGTCCGGACTTTAGAAACCGTAAGTAGATATTCTGGGGTTAGTGTTTTTTTTTGGGTGTGTTTGTTTTTTTAGATTAGGGCTTTGAGCTTTGAAAAAGAGCAAAATGCCCTTTTAAGGGCAATGCCCATACAAATGCCCCTTTAGGGGCAATGGGTAGCTTAGGTTTTTTTAGAGTTATGTTTTTTATTTTGGGGGGTTGTTTTGGGGGTGGGTTTTACTGTTGGGGGGACTTTGTATTTTTTTACAGGTAAAGAGCTGATTTATTTAGGGCAATGCCCTACAAAAGGCTCTTTTAAGGGCTATTGGTAGTTTATTGTAGGCTAGGGGGTGTTTTTATTTTGGGGGGCTTTTTATTTTTATAGGGCTATTAGATTAGGTGTAATTGTTTTTATTTTTGATCATATCTGGGGGTTTTTGTAATCTTAGTGTTTTTTATTTTTCGTAAACTTAGATTTACTTAGGATTTGTTTTTTTTAGTTGTAATTTAGATTTTTTATTTTTTTCATAGTATTATGTTTTTTTAAATTTGTAATTTAGATTTTTTAATTGGTAGTATTTTTATTTTATCAAAATAGTTATGTTAGGCTAATTTATAGTTTAATGTTAGGTTGATATTTATTTCACAGGTAAGTTTTTATTTATTTAAATATAGTTATATTGTAATTTTAATTAAAAGTTAGGGGGTGTTAGGTTTAGGGGTTAATAGTTTAATTTAGTGTTTTGCGATGAGGGGGGCCAGCGGTTTAGGGGTTAATAATTTTATTTAGTTGCGGCGATGTCAGGGAGCGACAGAATAGGGGTTAATAACTTTATTATAGTGGCGACGATGTCTGGGTGCGGGAAATAGGGGTTAATATATTTAAATAGTGTTGGCAATACATAGTCCAACATAACCTATATGATATCTGGAGGGCACAACACCACAGTGATAGAGATTATACCTACTTTTCTAGACCTCATCACTCCTACTCAAGGCTAGATCACTTTTTCTCTGACTCCTGGACTCTGAATAGAGTGCTAGAGTCGCATATCAGGGTTTGTTCATGGTCTGACCATGACATCCTCACTTTTACCCTAACCACTGATCTAACCAACACAACTAGGCCTAGTTGGAAATTCCCGAAACAAGCACTTCATGATAAAATCTTCAAGACATCCCTCAAGAACTCCATTGCTGAGTTCTTGAGACTTAATGAGACCCCAGGTATGCCATCTCAAACGATATGGGCTGCCTTGAAAGCATACGTGAGAGGGATTTGTATTAGGAGACAGGCGACACTGAGGCGGCAGTCAGGTGCACCCTTAGGCCTTCTTATGTCTGAACTAAGACAGGCGGAGCAGGACAATAAAAATTCCCCGTCAATCTCTCTATCTGATAAGATTAAGCAGCTCAGGGCGCAATTGGCAGACAGAGAGCTGGAGAGAGTGAAAGAGTCCTTCATTCGATTTAAGAAGTTACTATACTGTCAGGGCAATAAAGCCTCAACGTTACTAGCTCACAAACTGAGAGGTAGGACCGCTGCAGCCAGAATCTTGGCACTCCAACGGGGGACCATATTGGTCACATCCCCTAAGGAAATTGGAGAAACTTTCGCGGCCTATTACTCGGATTTATACAACCTCCAACCCTTAATGGCTGGGAAGGAGTCCTCTGTTCAGGAGGTGGTTGACTTTTTGCAAAGCCTCAACCTACCCAGTCTATCAGAGGAAGATAAAGAAACACTCAAGGCCCCATTCTCCATATCGGAAATCAACCTTGCCATTAAACATACTCAAAATAATAAAGCCCCGGGCCCTGACGGATACCCGGCAGCTTTCTATAAACTCTTTAAGGTGGAATTAAGTAAGATCCTCCTTGGTGTCTTCTCAGAAGCTCGAGAGTCGGGGTCGTTCGCTAAGGAATACTTACAAGCAACGATACTACCGATTCCCAAACCTAATAAAGATCCCTCACAGTGTAGCAGCTATAGACCAATATCACTGATTAACGGAGATGTAAAGCTCTATGCTAAACTCTGGGCTAATCGTCTAAACACCCTACTTCCAGGGGTGATACATAATGATCAAGTCGGGTTCACCTTTGGCAGAGAAGGACCCGACAATACCAGAAGAACACTGGATATCCTCATGGAGGCATCCAGACTAAAACTACCCATGCTGGCCCTGTCTTTAGACGCAGAAAAAGCGTTCGACAGGGTCAGATGGGACTACTTATGGTGTACGCTGGCCCAATTTGGTATACCAGATGAAGTTATAACAGCGATACAAGCCCTATACTTCTGCCCAACTGCGGTGGTTAAGGGCATGGGATTTGCTTCCCCGGAATTACATATTACCAATGGCACCAGGCAGGGTTGTCCCCTGTCACCCCTAATCTTTACATTGGCCATTGAACCTTTGGCCCAAGCCATTAGGAACTCAAGTCCAATACATGGGGTGAAATTTGGGAGAGTCACTGCAAAGATAGCGTTATTTGCGGATGACGTTACTCTATTCCTCACAAACCCACTGGGCTCCTTGCCGATACTGCTAGATCTTCTTTCCAAATTCGGGACATATAGCTATTACAAAGTTAACGTCTCTAAAACAGAGGCCTTGCCGCTTGGCATCCCTGCATTTGAATTAGATGTTCTACGAACATCATACTCTTTTTAGTGGTCCCGCGCTACCATTCGGCATCTTGGGGTACAACTGGGCCCTGACCCGAAATCTGTACTTGCCATCAACTATTCGGATATAATTCAGGAGGTCACTGAGCTCACCACTTCCTGGAGCCTCAAAGAACTGTCATGGCTGGGTCGCATCGCCTCTTTTAAAATGACAATTCTACCTAAAATTCTTTATTATTTCAGATGTATCCCCCTCAATGTACCCAGTGCTCTGATAGATACACTCCAATCTATTGGCCAAAAATACATATGGGGAAAGTCTAGGCCTCGAATTGCTGCGAAAATACTCCAGAAAAAATACGAACGGGGAGGAGTAGCGATGCCTAGCATACGTGGATATTATGAGGCAGCCAGACTATCGCATATTACAGCATGGGCAGACAAAGGGGAACCTCAGGGATGGAAGAGTATAGAAAATTCTGAACTGCCCAGAGGGCTGAACTTGGCAGATTTGCCCTGGATCCCTGAATATCAACTAGACATGCTGAGAATTAACAATGTTATTGTCAGGGATAACCTTAAAATGTGGCGTACTCTTAGAAACCTGCCTGAGGTTGCTCCCCATCCATCCCCTATACACTCCCTACCCGCTTTGCTTGCAGCCTTACCAGATACACATGTTCAGCAATGGAGACATTGGGATCTGAATCTGGTCTCTCAGCTATACCCCTCGGGTACTTTGGTCACTCCAGACGATATCAAATCAGTTGTACAGGACCCTCCCGTATGGGCCATATTTGAATACTCCAGGCTATATGCCTTCCTGATGTCTTGGGGGTTTTCTAAGGCTTCCCTTAGACCACTGACCAACTGGGAGAAATTGTGGCAGCTACAGGTTAAGACCCCTAGAATCATATCATTCCACTACAACCTACTGCAATCATCTACAAACAAAGAAAGACCCTGGCAACTTAGAGCTTGGGAAGGAGACCTTTCCAGACCAATCTCTGACAAACACCTTCATCTTGCTATGACACTAACCAAAAAGACTCTGCACTGTGCGAACACTCTTGAGTCATATATGAAACTATTTTTGAGATGGTACTACACCCCCTCCAGATTATCGCAGATGTTCCCTACAGCTTCCTCTTTATGCTGGAGAGGATGCGAGCTGAGAGGTTCAGACTTACACATATGGTGGGAGTGCCCTAACCTGAAACCCTTATGGCTCCAAGTATCTACCCTTTGCCTCAATCTTGGAATGACAGTGCCACTAACCTCTGACATGGCCCTACTGCACATATTCCCGAGTGGTATTCCTACACCCTTAACTAAGCTAATAGTTTTCATACTCGTGGCCACTAAATTGGCAATAGCTAGAGCTTGGAGACAGACCCAGCCCCCAGACATGGTAGCTATCACATCTATAATACAGGTCTATGCCAAGATGGAACAGGGTTATTACTTAAATGCTGATAGAGAGGAACTTTACTGGCAAATATGGGAACCCTGGTTCCACTACCAGGAAGATTGTAGACAGACGGCTTTAAGAGATAGGACCACCAATCATGATAGAATCATGCCCCTGGAGTAGGGCTCTTCCTCTGCCCCCAATGGTCTCTGTCTGCTGACCACCATTCTTTTTCCCCTATCTTACCTCTTATGCCCCTCTCCCACTCCCCCCTCCCCCCCTCCCCTATAACATGAGTCCCTCTGCCCTCCCCATTCCACCCCCCCTCTCCTCCCCCCCTTTTTCCTTGTGATCGTCTGCCCCACCTGGAGATGCACGCCACAAAAGGTCAGCTGAGATGTAGAGTCGAACATGGTAATAAATTTTTACCAACAGTTGAGAATTGAAACTCCTCTGCGGTTGAGTCCATATCTAAAATCATCATGATACTTCAAATATGACAAATAGGCCCAGCGTATATACATCTACTGTGACCCTTGATCAGTGGTTCATATCTGCTCTCCTTGGTCTGTGCTTGATGGCTTGAGGTCTCTCCCCCTTCTCTATGCTTTCCCTATCCTTCTGCACTCACTTCCCCCCCCCCTCCCTCTCTCCCTTTCTCCTCTTTCTACCTTTAATACCCCCCTCCATTTTTTGCTTTCTCTTTCTTAGAGGTTCTTTACCTCACTCGGAGACATGTGTCGCGAATAGCCTTTTAGGTTGTTTAGACTAATATGGTAAAGGATCTCATTCAGTTGATTGGTCGACGCTACTATGCTACCATGTTCACACTTGTAATATGGTGTTGCACCAATCAAAACAGTCAGGTGTTGCTAAAACTGCTTGTTCATTCTGTTTTCTTTCATATCCTGGAGAAATATGCTATATATCTGATATTACTTACAATTGTTCATGGAGATACTTCTATTATGACTTCTGTTACATCTGTATGTACAAAATGAGTTGATTAGTCTATATTTGTCATTGTCAAGCTTACTTTAATATGAAAATAAAATAAATATTATTAAAAAAATAAATAAAAAAAAAATAAATAGTGTTGGCAATGTGGGTGGGCGGCATATTAGGGGTTAATAACTTTATTGAATAGTCGCGATGTGGGTGGGTGGCAGATTAGGGGTTAATAGGTTTAATATAGTGTTTGCGATGTGGGAGGGTGGCAGGTTATGGGTTAATAGGTAGTTTATGGGTATTAGTGTACTTTGTAACATTTTAGTTATGAATTTTGTGAAACATTTTTGTTACACAAAAATCATAACTACTGGTTTCAAATGGCGGTATGGTTTGCGACGGTATAGGCTGTATCGCAAGCATTTTAGCCGGACTGCACAACCTGTAATACCGGCGCTATGATAATCCCATTTTTTTGAGTACGGGATTGACGTTGCGTTACAGGCTAAAATGCTTGCGGTATAGCTATACTGACACTACTCCCAATTGTGCGTTACGGCTTTTATGCTGAAATTGAAATTTTTTTAGTGTTAAAAGACGCAACGCAAAACTCGTAATCTAGGTGTTAGTTATTTGCATTGTGGGGGGTTGGCAGTTTAGGGGTTAATAGGTTAATTAGGTTTAGGGGTTAATAGTATGATTAGGTAGTTGGCATTGTAGGGTTTGGCAGTTTAGGGGTTAATATTTTAATTTATTTAGTTGGCATTGTGGTGGTTTGGCGGTTTAAGGGTTAGTTTTTTTTGTTGATACATTGTGCAGGCGGTTAGATTTTTTTTTGTTAATACTTTGTGCGGGTGGTTAGGTTTTTTTGGTTAATACTTCGTGCGGGTGGTTAGGTTTTTTTTGTTAATACTTTGTGCGGGCGGTTAGGTTTTTTTTGTTAATACTTTGTGCGGGTGGTTAGGTTTTTTTTGTTAATACTTTGTGCGGGTAGTTAGGTTTTTTTTGTTAATACTTTGTGCGGGTGGTTAGGTTTTTTTTGTTAATACTTCATGCGGGTAGTTAGGTTTTTCTTTTTAATACTTCGTGCAGGTGGTTAGGTTTTTTTTGTTAATACTTTATGCGGGTAGTTAGGTTTTTTTTTGTTAATACTTCATGCGGGTAGTTAGGTTTTTTTTGTTAATACTTCATGCGGGTAGTTAGGTTTTTTTTGTTAATACTTTGTGCGGGTGGTTAGGTTTTTTTTGTTAATACTTTGTGCGGGTGGTTAGGTTTTTTTTGTTAATACTTCATGCGGGTAGTTAGGTTTTTTTTGTTAATACTTCGTGCGGGTGGTTAGGTTTTTTTGTTAATACTTTGTGCGGGTGGTTAGGTTTTTTTGTTAATACTTCGTGCGGGTGGTTAGGTTTTTTTGTTAATACTTTGTGCGGGTGGTTAGGTTTTTTTTTTCTTAAAGTGAAAGTAAATCCTAGCGTTTTACAAACGCTAGGATTGACTTTTGAAACAAATAAAGGGGACTTTCTTTATCTTATACTTCATGAATGAAAGTCCCCTTTATTAGTTGCAAAAGTCAATCATAGCGTTTGTACAATGCTAGGATTTACTTTCACTTTAATGCTCCTTCGTTTGCTTATTTTTACTTCCCCTTCTAACTGGGACTCAGCTACTTCCCAGAGTCTCCCCATCTGAATCCTCTGCATTCCCACTGCTAGAACCATGAACAACCTGCTCAGTCATATTCATTTCCCTTTTAAGTGTCTGAATATCATGCGTGTATGTCTAATTTAAAGCCCTTTGACTGCTTTTTTTTTTTCTAACACGTCATATTTTAACCTTTTTAACTTTTTGAGAATTTTTTTTTAAAATTATTTATATTAGATGGTGTTATTATGAGTGTAACTACTTTTACATGTATTTTTGTGCAACATTTTATTTGAGCGTAACAATTAACCAGAGCTCTGAAGTCACGTTAACTTGACAAGTGTTTAATTTCAACTTGTAATACGTGTGCTACTCCCAATGTGTGCAAACAGGCGCGATAAACCCAATATCCCACGTGTGCAACCATAATCATGTCAGATCCTCCATTGTAATCAACATAACCATACAGGCATTGGCCTCTAGTTATCAACGTGTCTACTTACCTGCCATCGCCGGCCCCAATACGCCCGCCTAAGCTCACCTACCATCGCCGCCGCAGACCTGAAAAATCTCCCCAAAGTTTTCAATAAAGCTGCCAAAAAGCCGCGCACCAAGTATGGGGCGATGAGCAGCGGACTGTGATATTTTTCTCTCATCCGATCTCGCTGCTCTTTGGCTTTTTTACAGCTTTATTGACAAGCTGTCACTAAGCACCCACACTAACTATACTCTACTACCCCCTATACCGGCGCCCCCGGAGCCCCCCGCAACTAAATAAAGTTATTAACCCCTAATCCGCCGCTCCTAGACCCCGCGGCAACTCTTATAAATGTATTAACCCCTAAACCGCCGCTCCTGGAGCCCACCACCACTCTAATAAACTGATTAACCCCTAAACCGCTGCTCCCAGACCCCGCTGCCACCTACATAATACCTATTAACCCCTATCTTGCCCCCCCATACCGCCGCCACCTATAATAAATTTATTAACCCCTATCCTGCCGATCCCGTACCCCGCCGCAACTAAATAAATTGTTTAACCCCTAAACCGCCGCTCCCGGACCCTGCCGCCACCTATATTAAACGTATTAACCCCTAATCTGCTCCCCCCTACACTGTCGCCACCTATAATAAATGTATTAACCCCTATCCTGCCCCCCCTACACCGCCGCAACTATAATAAAATTATTAACCCCTAAACCTAAGTCTAACCCTAACCCTAACACCCCCCTAACTTAAATATTAATTAAATACATCTAAATATTATAACTCTTATTAAATAAATTAATCCTATTTAAAAATAAATACTTTCCTTTAAAATAAACCCTAATATAGCTACAATATAAATAATAATTATATTGTAGCTATTTTAGGATTTATTTTTATTTTACAGGCAAATTTCAATTTATTTTAACTAGGTACAATAGCTATTAAATAGTTAATAACTATTTAATAGCTACCTAGTTAAAATAAAGATAAATTTACCTGTAAAATAAAAACTAACCTAAGTTACAATTACACCTAACACTACACTATCATTAAATTAATTATTCCTATTTAATATTAAATACTTACCTGTAAAATAAACCCTAAGATAGCTACAATGTAATTAATAATTACATTGTAGCTATTTTAGGATTTATATTTATTTTACAGGTAACTTTGTATTTATTTTAGCTAGTTAGAATAGTTATTAAATAGTTATTAACTATTTAATAACTACCTAGCTAAAAGAAATACAAAATTACCTGTAAAATAAATCCTAACCTAAGTTACAATTAAACCTAACACGACACTTTCATTAAATTAATTAAATAAATTACCTACAAATAACTACAATTAAATACAATTAAATAAACTAACTAAAGTACAAAAAATAAATAAAAATAAGTTACAAAAAATAAAAAAAATAAGTTACAATCATTTCAAAAATATTACAACAATTTTAAGCTACTTACACCTAATCTAAGACCCCTAATAAAATAACAAAGCCCCCCAAAATAAAAAAATGCCCTACCCTATTCTACATTAAATAGTTAACAGCTCTATTACCTTACCAGCCCTTAAAAGGGCCTTTTGCGGGGCATGCCCCAAAGAATTCAGCCTGTAAAAAAAAATACAACCCCCCCAACATTAAAACCCACCACCCACATACCCCTAATCTAACCCAAACCCCCCTTAAATAAACCTAACACTACCCCCCTGAAGATCATCCTACCTTTAGCCGTCTTCAGCCAGCCGACCACCGATGGAACAGAAGAGGAGATCCGCAGCGGCCGAAGTCTTCATCCAAGGGGCACTGAAGAAGTCTTCCATCCGATTGAAGTCATCATCCAGGCGTCATCGTCAATCTTCATCCATCCGGAGCGGAGCCATCTTCAGACGAGCCGACGCAGAGCCATCTTCTTCCACCGACGACTGAACGACGAATGACGGTTCCTTTAAGTGACGTCATCCAAGATGGCGTCCCTCGAATTCCGATTGGCTGATAGGATTCTCTTTATTTTAACTAGGTAGCTATTAAATAGTTATTAACTATTTAATAGCTATTGTACCTAGTTAAAATAAATTGAAATTTGCCTGTAAAATAAAAATAAATCCTAAAATAGCTACAATATAATTATTATTTATATTGTAGCTATATTAGGGTTTATTTTAAAGGTAAGTATTTATTTTTAAATATGATTAATTTAGTTAATAAGAGTTATATTATTTAGATGTATTTAATTAATATTTAAGTTAAGGGGGTGTTAGGGTTAGGGTTAGACTTAGGTTTAGGGGTTAATAATTTTATTATAGTTGCGGCGGTGTAGGGGTGGGCAGGATAGGGGTTAATACATTTATTATAGGTGGCGACGGTGTAGGGGGGGCAGATTAGGGGTTTATACGTTTAATATAGGTGGCGGCGGGGTCCGGGAGCGGCGGTTTAGGGGTTAAACTATTTATTTAGTTGTGGCAGGGTACGGGATCAGCAGGATAGGGGTTAATAAATTTATTATAGGTGGCGACGGTATAGGGGGGGGCAGATTATGGGTTAATACGTTTAATATAGGTGGCGGAGGGGTCTAGGAGCGGCGGTTTAGGGGTTAATAAGTTTATTAGAGTGGCAGTGGGCTCCGGGAGCGACGGTTTAGGGGGTAATAAATGTATTTAGTTGCGGCAGTGTAGGAGGGGACAGATTAGGGGTGTTTAGACTCGGGGTACATGTTAGGGTGTTAGGTGCAGACATTTCCCATAGGAATCAATGGGATGTCGGGCAGCAGCGAACATGAACTTTCGCTATGGTCAGACTCCCATTGATTCCTATGGGATCCGCTGCCTCCAGGGCGGCGGATTGAAAACCAGGTACACTGGGCCAGAAAAGTACCGAGCATACCTGCTAATTTTTGGTAACTAGCAAAAGTAGTCAGATTGTGCCGAACTTGTGTGCGGAACATATGGAGTGACATAAGAATCGATCTGTGTCAGACTGAATCTGGCGGATCGAAGCTTACGTCACTAAATTCTACTTTTGCCGGTGTGTAGGGCTTGATAACTAAGGCGAATCAGCCACGCCACAAATACGCTGCAGAATTCCAGCGTATTTGTGGTTAACGGCTTGATAACTAAGGGCCATTGAGTATTGCCTAAATATACTTATACAAAATAAATACATTACTGGTCTACAAAGTAGCTGGAACCAAAACCAATTTTATTTTATTGACAATGTCTATGTGCATGTACACTTGTACGTTTATTTAATATATTCCTATCCTTTGACCCTCTTGAATATACTTTATACCCTATGAGGTGCCGTTTTGTATTTGTTGTTTTTTAGGATTGATAGTGTGTCTGGCCTGACATAAAAGAACAGCTGCCTCTTTCACCTGTTAAGAAGATTGCTGTCTTTATCTCTTGATACAGAAAACTGATATAAGGATTAATAGGACTGCATATTAGACTTTCCTCTAGTTTGTGACACCTGTATTGGCGCCCCTATATTATATATATGGAAACTGTTTTGTTTCATTGTATATAAGTGTAGATAAGTTGTACCCCCAGTGTAGAGATTAAAAATATGTTGCCCAACAAATTATTAAAACAGTCGTCTATTCTGAACATTTCAATACTGCGGTATTGGCTATGGAAAAGTTATGTAAACAAGATTCATAAGTTGAAATCAACCTTCCTATGTGGGGGCAGCCCTTTTAATGGGTATTTCTGCAGCAGCTTTAAATACAATGAACTGTTATCAGCACATTGTCCCTTTAAGCTCATTGGTGTTTCTTAAAATGACAGTAGGAGTATATTGATTAGTTATGTGTTCATGTTCTTAATAAAAAATGTCAGTACTATAAAACCCCATCAAAGTGGGAATGAGTGGTAACTTACAATGTTTGGCAATTAATGACCAGACACTAAGGGGCCTATTTATGAAATGTCTGTCTGACATAATCCGATCAGCGGATCATGTCCGACAGACATCGCTGAATGTGGAGAGCAATACGCTCTCCGCATTCAGCATTGCACCAGCAGCTCTTGTGAACTGCTGGTGCAACGCCGCCCCCTGCAGTTTCGCAGCCGCTAGCAGGGGGATTTCACGCAATCTCTGTCCGCCTCCTCAGAGCAGATGGACAGGTTATGGAGCAGTGGTCTTTAGACCGCTGCTTCATAACTGGTGTTTCTGGCGAGTCTGAAGGCTCGCCAGAAACACGGACCTTCAAGCTCCATACGGAGTTTGATAAATGGACCCCTGAGAAGTCCTATCTTTAGCAGGTATAGCATTATCTTGAAAGGGAAATCAGGCTTATAGTTAATTAAGAATTGCTGTAAGTGGAGACAATGCAACCCTCCCATAGGGTGAAAAAAACTCTGTTTTATATCTTTCCAAAATTAGGTAAATAAGTCACAGAGTACAATAAATGTAAGAGTCCATGGCATCCTCTCCAACAGGTACCGACACACTTGGATAATCTTTTTTTAAATGGGCCATTAAACACCATAGTTACAGCTTGCGGTTCACCTCTAGCACCTACGGAGAGGTCGATGATGTATGTGTTTTATTTGTCACTCTTGGGAGTCCAGTGTAAGGCTGAACACTACTTGCAAATGTTATTTTTAATGTTCCAACAGACTATGCTTTGTTATGCAGGGGGTGCAAAAAAATTAAGTTATCTGCTCCTTAAATGCAACAAAGCTGAAATAACAGGGAGTAGAGGGTACATTGTCAAACTGTCAAGGTCAAAACAGTTCAGACAGATATATTATTAATCCAAACTGTTAGAGTAATGTCTCAAGGAAAACTCAGTCAAGGCAAGAGTCAAATGCAAAACCAAATTATCCGGGAAGGGAGATACCTCAAGGAAAACCTAGTCAACCCAATAGACACACAATGCAAATTGTCAAAATAGCATAATTAGTCTGAGTTACTAGAATCAAATTTAAATACAAGTTATCAAGGGTAAAGTCTAAAATACAGAAGTAGTTTAAACCAGAAGTCAAACAGAAACAAAAGCATAACACTGTTTGTGATTTTATGCGCTTATGTTCTGAACCCAATTTTCTTATTGATTATTATCTATTGATACCACTATGACGGTATAATGGAAATTTGTCTAGCAATAAAAACACCTTTAAATATACCTTTAAATATAATAAAAAGCTAAGTAAGCAATTTAAAACTGAGGATTTTAAAAAAACTTCTGAAGTTGAAAAAATATTAAAAAAGAAAACAAAAAATAAGAAACATAATAATAACAATAATACTATAAATAAAAAACAAGATGTTGTAAATAAATGATTAGATTATACTATACCCTAATAGACAAAACTGGAAATTTGTGTTTATCAAAAGTCCATAGATGTAATAACAGTCATAAAATGGGATTTTGTAATTTTAGTCCCCGGTCAAATTTAGACTTAGAGTAAACAGTTTTTAGAATTCTATTAGGATTGGGACGGTACCTTGAGTGTTAAAACAGAGAGTTTTCTTATATTTTGCAGATGATCCTGAATCGGTGAGGGATAACGTTCAAATGAACCATACAGAAAGCAATTCTATTTTGATTGCAGTGCCGGTGAAAGTGCCGCCTGTTCCCAGCCAGCAATCCCACTGGTCTCGGCTCAGATGTAGTTACATGAAATGAAAGGAAGAAAAGACAGGCGCACAAGGCACAATTCAAGTGTAGAGTTTTTATTATGAATAATAGACACACAGTTAGAAACACTTACTAGATTAAAAACAAAATGTGCATTGAGAGCATATGCTCCTGGGATTATCGCAGCACCTGTGGCACCGGGGATTAGATGTTCTTCTCCTCTCCGTTCACAATGAGAGCAATTGGGCGGCGGTGTTCCGGATCCTGTCACCCAAACTCTAGTGACACTGGTAGCCAACAGTACTTTATAAATGCTTTCCCATAAAGTCTTTGTTTGGTTTTAGATGCCTGACGCGTTTCCCCCGACTCCGGTCGGGCTTTTTCAAAGGCAGAGTGGATTGAAACAGGCGCCTGTTTGTTTTAAAGGCGTGTTAACCAATCAGGTTAGAGGTGTGCGCTCTTTGTCCAATCGTTACTGGAAGGTGTGAGCGCATATAGGAAAGTCCCGGATTGGGGTTAAAAGCTCGTGTGTTATACTCCATTAGATGCAATCACTATGCTTAATGCAGAGTTTCATGTGGAGGACATATCAAATATTAAATACAGAAAACAACCATGATACATACATATAAGGCATATACAGAGAACGGACAAACAGACCTAAAGTATTCTCATTTGTTACAACCACAGATATATTGTATAATAAAACATATTATAAGGCTAAAATACGGGTATGCATTGTGTGTTTAAAATACTACCTCTGGGACCCCTAATTATCACATTGAGGGTTATAAACGATCTTTCATAAGTTTTATTAGTGTATATAACTGATATATAGCCCTGATGAGGATTTCTATAATGAGCCTAAACTTGAACATATAAACTTATAATAAAAATTGACGTTATAAAGAATAAGGTAAAAATATAAATTTAAAAACTTGTAGAGTTCTGTCCTTATTAATTTTAATTTTAGAATGACTTTAAAGTTATATGTAGATTGGGAAATTTAAATATATAAAAGTAGAGGATTGTTAACTGGATGACTATTCTTTTCTAAACGTATAGACAAGATTATTTATGTTTTTAATTTTTAATTGTTATATATATACTTATAGCAAATGATTCCATAGATTTTGTTTAAGGGAATAACGTTGCTGTATAGAAAAGATGATCTTGAAAATAAACCTATTCTATATAGTTCTAATGAATTTAGGAATAAACATGTTCCTAATTTCATTTTCTTTATTTCTGGCAATGGTCAGAGGATGCCCTGAAAAAAGGTTCAAGGGGGATATGATTTTGTAATATATTAGGCTAGGTAAAAGTTAATATTTTTAAACTAATATAAAATAGTGTCAGAATTTATAAAAATTTGTGAAAATTTATAAAAAAATTTATGGTTTTCTGAGTTAAAATTGAATAAGTTAAAATTTGAATTAAAAAGTAATAAATAAATTGATCATGGAAAGAAAAAAATTTTTCACTAAAAAAATTGCTATGAAAGGTGCTAGCTCTATGGAGATTCTAAAAGACCAAGGAACATAGAGACTGGTTTGTTGTATTATATGAATGCCGCTACATCTATATCGATGTTGAGCCCTAGGGGTTGTAGTGTTTTAAGCTTATATATCCACTTTGTTTCTAGTTTTCTTAGTTCAAGTAATCTATTTGGTTTTGTATGTGGCACTTGGTCAATTACTTGTACCTTTAACGAACTAGGATTACTCCTATGGCAATCCAAAAAATGTTTTGGTACACTATGGTTCTCCATTTTTTCTTTAATATTGTATAGATGCTCATTTATCCTGCGTCTTATCTTTCTTTTTGTGCGCCCTATGTATAATAGGCCACATCCACATTCCAATAAATAAACTACATAAATTGAATCGCAGTTGCTTCTAAAATCTATACTGTATGTTTCTGTGGATTGGCTATTATGGAATGTGGGTGCTTTGTTTATGTGTTTGCACATATTACATCTTGATTTTCCACATTTCATGGTACCTTTCCAGTTTGTTAGCCAATTGTCCACCTTTGGACTGATTTTACTATTTGGAGCAGGTTTGATTCTACTGGGAGCTAGTATATTCTTCAAGCTCCTCCCTTTTTTATATGTGAAAGTGGGTTTTTCTTCAAGCTGTGGACCTAAAATAGGATCTGATTTTAAGATGGGCCAATGTTTGTTAATAATGTCTTCTAATTTTTTAGAACCTTGATTGTATGTGGATATAAATCTTATAGGATTGTGGTTTGTGGACAGAGATTTGATTAGATTGTTATGAAAATTGGTCCCTATTAAATTTGACTCGTCATTCGAATTAAGATTCGTCCCTCTGAAGAAAGACCTTCTGTCTTTAGCAGCTATAGCTGTTTTTGCTTTATTTAGTGCCTCTTGGTTATATCCTTTATCTAAAAATTTCTTCTCTAGGATATCTGCTTCCATATTATAATCTGAATTATGTGTACAATTTCTCCTAATTCTTGAAAATTGACTCTTAGGAACATTATTTATCCAACTCTTCTTGTGCGCACTTTTTGCTTGTATGAAGCTATTGCAATCGGTGGTTTTCCTATAGTTTTTAACAGCAATTTTACCTTCTTGGTCTTTAAACAAAATTAAATCTAAAAATTCTATTTTTCCTTTTGATACATTTTTTGTAAATTTTAAATTAAAATCATTACTATTTATGTGATCCATAAAATCATTAACTCTTTCTTCATCGCCCCTCCATAGAATGATGATATCGTCTATATATCTTGCATATGTTAAAATATTATTAATAAAAGGGTTATTTTCCCACACATATATGTTCTCAAACGCATTCACATACAGATTTGCGTATGAGGGGGCAAAAGTGGTGCCCATAGCCGTCCCTCTTTTTTGTACATAAAATTTATTTTCAAAATTAAAATAATTTCTGTGTAAGATAAATTTCATACTTTCTATTAAAAATTCTATTTGGTTAGAGGGAAAGGACCAATTTGATAATTCTAACTCCACTTTCTGGATACCATTCGAATGTGGGATGCATGTATATAGTGATGCAACGTCGCATGTTAGCCAAATCATATCTTCTTCCCAGTTTAACCCTTCAAATTTGGTAATTACTTCTGTTGTATCTTTTAAATATGCTCTGGTAGATTTTACCAGTGGTTGCAAGAAAAATCTACATATTTTGAAAGTTTATCTGTAATAGACCCAATCCCGGAGATAATAGGTCTACCGGGAGGGTTTTGTTGGTCCTTATGTACTTTTGGGAGGTGGTATATGATTGGTATGTTTGGTTGTGGGTTGTATATATATTTGTATTCATCATCATTTAGTATCCCTTCCGTTTTTGCTTTACTTAACAGTTTGTTTAACTCTTTATTATAAATTTCAGTTGGGTCTGTTGACAACATTTCATATGTGTCTGCATCCCCTAAGAGTTTCATGGCCTCTTTTAGGTAATCTTCTCTCTTCTGGATTACTATCCCCCCTCCCTTGTCGGCCGGGCGGATGATGATTTCTCTATTATCACCTAATTTTTTGAGGGATTTCCTTTCCAGGATGCTTAAATTATCATTGTGTTTAGTAATAAAACTATTTACATCTTTAAATTGATCTTCTATCTCTTTACATATTAGTTTATTAAAAGTCGATATATAATCTCCCTGTGCTCCTACCGGATTAAAAGTTGACTTGGCTTTAAAATTTGTATGCTGGATAGTTGGTTCATTCTCATGGATGGATAAATTTGATATGTTAAAAAAATTCATCATTAAAATCTTCATTGGGTAAAATATGATCAATATTTTCAAAGTTTTTTAAAATATTTAAAGTCCCTAGGTCTCCTGCTTCTAAGTATTCCTTATTTGGTCTATCTCTATATTCTGGATTTTTTAAAAAATATCTTTTTAACGTCAGTTTTCTGACATATTTATGGATGTCAACGAACAACTCAAATTTGTTAGGTTTTGATTTAGGGGCAAAGTTTAATCCTTTTTGCAATAAAGATATGTCATTATGGTCTAGATCAATTTTGGCTAAATTAAAGATATCTTTTTTGGCCTCTCCTATTCTTTCCTTATTTTTCCTGCTAGCCTGTATGAGTTTTCCTGCTCTGTTTCCCCTTCTTCTTTTTCTAAAGATCTTTTTCTCTGTTTTGTTCTGTCCTGTTGTGGTGGATTGTGATTTCTGACCTGGTCTGGGCCTAAAAAATGTTTATCCTCATATATGTTTTTAGGTCTGGCCCCATTCCTGTCCCAGTTGAACATAGTTGTGCTATTCTCATTGTATGCGGGGGAACTAATCTTATTATAATTCATACTTTGTCTTACATCGTTCCTCTCCCAATTTGGTGTTGTTCTATAACTATCCTTATGTGCAAGAGGGGCATATCTATTGGAATTGGAACCTTGCCTGTAGTGATTATTAGCTATATTAGTATTATCCCTCTGGCTATTTCTACGTCTCCATTGTAAGGGATGGTTATTGTAATTGCTTTTGTAATTATAATGATGGCCATAGGGATCATTGTTATGATTATCAAAATTCTTATTCTGATAGTGAAATACTTCCTCGGTATTGCACTGCCTGAATTGTCGTGGCTCAAATGGTACTTTTCTTTGTGTGTGTTGCTTATTATAATGATTATATTGATTTCTATTTATGTATGCTTCCCTGGGATGGAATACTGTATTTTTGTGTTCATCCCTGGGTGGAGCCAGTGATTTGGGTGACCTTAATTTTGAATGGTCCACCGTGTTTTCTACTGTGGTGGATGCTGTAGTTTGCACTTTATTTTCTTTCTTGTATGTATATACTTTGTTGTTTTTGAAATCTTCTATATCTCTTTTAAGCTTTTTCTGTTTGTTGTTTTGTAAGTCCCTATCTAATTGACTCACTCTGTATTGGATGCTTTTATTGCGAGTTATCCACTTCTCTATATTTTTAAATGGTTGAATTTGATTGACTACCTCCTCAATTTCTACCTTTAATCTGTTTAGTCTCAGTTCTCTATATTTAATTAAAATGTTAATATATTTGTTGGAACATTCAAAACTTGCTGTCTCCCACTCAGTGGTGAACTCGACTTCATCCAAGTCAAAAGCTGGCTGTTTAAAAACTCTTAGGCCCCTTGGCACTACTTTATGTTTAATATAATTTTCTAAGAGTATTAGGTCTTGCCAATCTTTTGCATCTTGATATAGTAATTTTTCCAGTGTTTGGAATAATTCTTCTGGGTCTCTCTCAATATTTATAACATCCTCCTCAGTTTCTAATAGATCAATGGCTCTATTTCTATTTGCCCTATGTGGATTATTTCCAAAATCTTTAAGTGTAACATTAGATAGATTTTCTGGTCTCATTTCTATTGACATTGCAGCTAATGGTTCAGACATTTCAGCAGCAAAAAAAGGGGAAATACTTGGTTTAAACAAAACACTGTTTGTGATTTTATGCGCTTATGTTCTGAACCCAATTTTCTTATTGATTATTATCTATTGATACCACTATGACGGTATAATGGAAATTTGTCTAGCAATAAAAACACCTTTAAATATACCTTTAAATATAATAAAAAGCTAAGTAAGCAATTTAAAACTGAGGATTTTAAAAAAACTTCTGAAGTTGAAAAAATATTAAAAAAGAAAACAAAAAATAAGAAACATAATAATAACAATAATACTATAAATAAAAAACAAGATGTTGTAAATAAATGATTAGATTATACTATACCCTAATAGACAAAACTGGAAATTTGTGTTTATCAAAAGTCCATAGATGTAATAACAGTCATAAAATGGGATTTTGTAATTTTAGTCCCCGGTCAAATTTAGACTTAGAGTAAACAGTTTTTAGAATTCTATTAGGATTGGGACGGTACCTTGAGTGTTAAAACAGAGAGTTTTCTTATATTTTGCAGATGATCCTGAATCGGTGAGGGATAACGTTCAAATGAACCATACAGAAAGCAATTCTATTTTGATTGCAGTGCCGGTGAAAGTGCCGCCTGTTCCCAGCCAGCAATCCCACTGGTCTCGGCTCAGATGTAGTTACATGAAATGAAAGGAAGAAAAGACAGGCGCACAAGGCACAATTCAAGTGTAGAGTTTTTATTATGAATAATAGACACACAGTTAGAAACACTTACTAGATTAAAAACAAAATGTGCATTGAGAGCATATGCTCCTGGGATTATCGCAGCACCTGTGGCACCGGGGATTAGATGTTCTTCTCCTCTCCGTTCACAATGAGAGCAATTGGGCGGCGGTGTTCCGGATCCTGTCACCCAAACTCTAGTGACACTGGTAGCCAACAGTACTTTATAAATGCTTTCCCATAAAGTCTTTGTTTGGTTTTAGATGCCTGACGCGTTTCCCCCGACTCCGGTCGGGCTTTTTCAAAGGCAGAGTGGATTGAAACAGGCGCCTGTTTGTTTTAAAGGCGTGTTAACCAATCAGGTTAGAGGTGTGCGCTCTTTGTCCAATCGTTACTGGAAGGTGTGAGCGCATATAGGAAAGTCCCGGATTGGGGTTAAAAGCTAGTGTGTTATACTCCATTAGATGCAATCACTATGCTTAATGCAGAGTTTCATGTGGAGGACATATCAAATATTAAATACAGAAAACAACCATGATACATACATATAAGGCATATACAGAGAACGGACAAACAGACCTAAAGTATTCTCATTTGTTACAACCACAGATATATTGTATAATAAAACATATTATAAGGCTAAAATACGGGTATGCATTGTGTGTTTAAAATACTACCTCTGGGACCCCTAATTATCACATTGAGGGTTATAAACGATCTTTCATAAGTTTTATTAGTGTATATAACTGATATATAGCCCTGATGAGGATTTCTATAATGAGCCTAAACTTGAACATATAAACTTATAATAAAAATTGACGTTATAAAGAATAAGGTAAAAATATAAATTTAAAAACTTGTAGAGTTCTGTCCTTATTAATTTTAATTTTAGAATGACTTTAAAGTTATATGTAGATTGGGAAATTTAAATATATAAAAGTAGAGGATTGTTAACTGGATGACTATTCTTTTCTAAACGTATAGACAAGATTATTTATGTTTTTAATTTTTAATTGTTATATATATACTTATAGCAAATGATTCCATAGATTTTGTTTAAGGGAATAACGTTGCTGTATAGAAAAGATGATCTTGAAAATAAACCTATTCTATATAGTTCTAATGAATTTAGGAATAAACATGTTCCTAATTTCATTTTCTTTATTTCTGGCAATGGTCAGAGGATGCCCTGAAAAAAAGGTTCAAGGGGGATATGATTTTGTAATATATTAGGCTAGGTAAAAGTTAATATTTTTAAACTAATATAAAATAGTGTCAGAATTTATAAAAATTTGTGAAAATTTATAAAAAAATTTTTTTTATGGTTTTCTGAGTTAAAATTGAATAAGTTAAAATTTGAATTAAAAAGTAATAAATAAATTGATCATGGAAAGAAAAAATTTTTTCACTAAAAAAATTGCTATGAAAGGTGCTAGCTCTATGGAGATTCTAAAAGACCAAGGAACATAGAGACTGGTTTGTTGTATTATATGAATGCCGCTACATCTATATCGATGTTGAGCCCTAGGGGTTGTAGTGTTTTAAGCTTATATATCCACTTTGTTTCTAGTTTTCTTAGTTCAAGTAATCTATTTGGTTTTGTATGTGGCACTTGGTCAATTACTTGTACCTTTAACGAACTAGGATTACTCCTATGGCAATCCAAAAAATGTTTTGGTACACTATGGTTCTCCATTTTTTCTTTAATATTGTATAGATGCTCATTTATCCTGCGTCTTATCTTTCTTTTTGTGCGCCCTATGTATAATAGGCCACATCCACATTCCAATAAATAAACTACATAAATTGAATCGCAGTTGCTTC
The DNA here is from genome assembly GCF_027579735.1 of Bombina bombina. Lineage (NCBI taxonomy): Eukaryota > Metazoa > Chordata > Amphibia > Anura > Bombinatoridae > Bombina > Bombina bombina. The sequence continues at coordinate 1,042,403,323 of NC_069502.1, forward strand.
TAAAATCTATACTGTATGTTTCTGTGGATTGGCTATTATGGAATGTGGGTGCTTTGTTTATGTGTTTGCACATATTACATCTTGATTTTCCACATTTCATGGTACCTTTCCAGTTTGTTAGCCAATTGTCCACCTTTGGACTGATTTTACTATTTGGAGCAGGTTTGATTCTACTGGGAGCTAGTATATTCTTCAAGCTCCTCCCTTTTTTATATGTGAAAGTGGGTTTTTCTTCAAGCTGTGGACCTAAAATAGGATCTGATTTTAAGATGGGCCAATGTTTGTTAATAATGTCTTCTAATTTTTTAGAACCTTGATTGTATGTGGATATAAATCTTATAGGATTGTGGTTTGTGGACAGAGATTTGATTAGATTGTTATGAAAATTGGTCCCTATTAAATTTGACTCGTCATTCGAATTAAGATTCGTCCCTCTGAAGAAAGACCTTCTGTCTTTAGCAGCTATAGCTGTTTTTGCTTTATTTAGTGCCTCTTGGTTATATCCTTTATCTAAAAATTTCTTCTCTAGGATATCTGCTTCCATATTATAATCTTAATTATGTGTACAATTTCTCCTAATTCTTGAAAATTGACTCTTAGGAACATTATTTATCCAACTCTTCTTGTGCGCACTTTTTGCTTGTATGAAGCTATTGCAATCGGTGGTTTTCCTATAGTTTTTAACAGCAATTTTACCTTCTTGGTCTTTAAACAAAATTAAATCTAAAAATTCTATTTTTCCTTTTGATACATTTTTTGTAAATTTTAAATTAAAATCATTACTATTTATGTGATCCATAAAATCATTAACTCTTTCTTCATCGCCCCTCCATAGAATGATGATATCGTCTATATATCTTGCATATGTTAAAATATTATTAATAAAAGGGTTATTTTCCCACACATATATGTTCTCAAACGCATTCACATACAGATTTGCGTATGAGGGGGCAAAAGTGGTGCCCATAGCCGTCCCTCTTTTTTGTACATAAAATTTATTTTCAAAATTAAAATAATTTCTGTGTAAGATAAATTTCATACTTTCTATTAAAAATTCTATTTGGTTAGAGGGAAAGGACCAATTTGATAATTCTAACTCCACTTTCTGGATACCATTCGAATGTGGGATGCATGTATATAGTGATGCAACGTCGCATGTTAGCCAAATCATATCTTCTTCCCAGTTTAACCCTTCAAATTTGGTAATTACTTCTGTTGTATCTTTTAAATATGCTCTGGTAGATTTTACCAGTGGTTGCAAGAAAAATCTACATATTTTGAAAGTTTATCTGTAATAGACCCAATCCCGGAGACCACAACAGGACAGAACAAAACAGAGAAAAAGATCTTTAGAAAAAGAAGAAGGGGAAACAGAGCAGGAAAACTCATACAGGCTAGCAGGAAAAATAAGGAAAGAATAGGAGAGGCCAAAAAAGATATCTTTAATTTAGCCAAAATTGATCTATACCATAATGACATATCTTTATTGCAAAAAGGATTAAACTTTGCCCCTAAATCAAAACCTAACAAATTTGAGTTGTTCGTTGACATCCATAAATATGTCAGAAAACTGACGTTAAAAAGATATTTTTTAAAAAATCCAGAATATAGAGATAGACCAAATAAGGAATACTTAGAAGCAGGAGACCTAGGGACTTTAAATATTTTAAAAAACTTTGAAAATATTGATCATATTTTACCCAATGAAGATTTTAATGATGAATTTTTTAACATATCAAATTTATCCATCCATGAGAATGAACCAACTATCCAGCATACAAATTTTAAAGCCAAGTCAACTTTTAATCCGGTAGGAGCACAGGGAGATTATATATCGACTTTTAATAAACTAATATGTAAAGAGATAGAAGATCAATTTAAAGATGTAAATAGTTTTATTACTAAACACAATGATAATTTAAGCATCCTGGAAAGGAAATCCCTCAAAAAATTAGGTGATAATAGAGAAATCATCATCCGCCCGGCCGACAAGGGAGGGGGGATAGTAATCCAGAAGAGAGAAGATTACCTAAAAGAGGCCATGAAACTCTTAGGGGATGCAGACACATATGAAATGTTGTCAACAGACCCAACTGAAATTTATAATAAAGAGTTAAACAAACTGTTAAGTAAAGCAAAAACGGAAGGGATACTAAATGATGATGAATACAAATATATATACAACCCACAACCAAACATACCAATCATATACCACCTCCCAAAAGTACATAAGGACCAACAAAACCCTCCCGGTAGACCTATTATCTCCGGGATTGGGTCTATTACAGATAAACTTTCAAAATATGTAGATTTTTTCTTGCAACCACTGGTAAAATCTACCAGAGCATATTTAAAAGATACAACAGAAGTAATTACCAAATTTGAAGGGTTAAACTGGGAAGAAGATATGATTTGGCTAACATGCGACGTTGCATCACTATATACATGCATCCCACATTCGAATGGTATCCAGAAAGTGGAGTTAGAATTATCAAATTGGTCCTTTCCCTCTAACCAAATAGAATTTTTAATAGAAAGTATGAAATTTATCTTACACAGAAATTATTTTAATTTTGAAAATAAATTTTATGTACAAAAAAGAGGGACGGCTATGGGCACCACTTTTGCCCCCTCATACGCAAATCTGTATGTGAATGCGTTTGAGAACATATATGTGTGGGAAAATAACCCTTTTATTAATAATATTTTAACATATGCAAGATATATAGACGATATCATCATTCTATGGAGGGGCGATGAAGAAAGAGTTAATGATTTTATGGATCACATAAATAGTAATGATTTTAATTTAAAATTTACAAAAAATGTATCAAAAGAAAAAATAGAATTTTTAGATTTAATTTTGTTTAAAGACCAAGAAGGTAAAATTGCTGTTAAAAACTATAGGAAAACCACCGATTGCAATAGCTTCATACAAGCAAAAAGTGCGCACAAGAAGAGTTGGATAAATAATGTTCCTAAGAGTCAATTTTCAAGAATTAGGAGAAATTGTACACATAATTCAGATTATAATATGGAAGCAGATATCCTAGAGAAGAAATTTTTAGATAAAGGATATAACCAAGAGGCACTAAATAAAGCAAAAACAGCTATAGCTGCTAAAGACAGAAGGTCTTTCTTCAGAGGGACGAATCTTAATTCGAATGACGAGTCAAATTTAATAGGGACCAATTTTCATAACAATCTAATCAAATCTCTGTCCACAAACCACAATCCTATAAGATTTATATCCACATACAATCAAGGTTCTAAAAAATTAGAAGACATTATTAACAAACATTGGCCCATCTTAAAATCAGATCCTATTTTAGGTCCACAGCTTGAAGAAAAACCCACTTTCACATATAAAAAAGGGAGGAGCTTGAAGAATATACTAGCTCCCAGTAGAATCAAACCTGCTCCAAATAGTAAAATCAGTCCAAAGGTGGACAATTGGCTAACAAACTGGAAAGGTACCATGAAATGTGGAAAATCAAGATGTAATATGTGCAAACACATAAACAAAGCACCCACATTCCATAATAGCCAATCCACAGAAACATACAGTATAGATTTTAGAAGCAACTGCGATTCAATTTATGTAGTTTATTTATTGGAATGTGGATGTGGCCTATTATACATAGGGCGCACAAAAAGAAAGATAAGACGCAGGATAAATGAGCATCTATACAATATTAAAGAAAAAATGGAGAACCATAGTGTACCAAAACATTTTTTGGATTGCCATAGGAGTAATCCTAGTTCGTTAAAGGTACAAGTAATTGACCAAGTGCCACATACAAAACCAAATAGATTACTTGAACTAAGAAAACTAGAAACAAAGTGGATATATAAGCTTAAAACACTACAACCCCTAGGGCTCAACATCGATATAGATGTAGCGGCATTCATATAATACAACAAACCAGTCTCTATGTTCCTTGGTCTTTTAGAATCTCCATAGAGCTAGCACCTTTCATAGCAATTTTTTTAGTGAAAAAAATTTTTCTTTCCATGATCAATTTATTTATTACTTTTTAATTCAAATTTTAACTTATTCAATTTTAACTCAGAAAACCATAAAAAATTTTTTTTTATAAATTTTCACAAATTTTTATAAATTCTGACACTATTTTATATTAGTTTAAAAATATTAACTTTTACCTAGCCTAATATATTACAAAATCATATCCCCCTTGAACCTTTTTTTCAGGGCATCCTCTGACCAATGCCAGAAATAAAGAAAATGAAATTAGGAACATGTTTATTCCTAAATTCATTAGAACTATATAGAATAGGTTTATTTTCAAGATCATCTTTTCTATACAGCAACGTTATTCCCTTAAACAAAATCTATGGAATCATTTGCTATAAGTATATATATAACAATTAAAAATTAAAAACATAAATAATCTTGTCTATACGTTTAGAAAAGAATAGTCATCCAGTTAACAATCCTCTACTTTTATATATTTAAATTTCCCAATCTACATATAACTTTAAAGTCATTCTAAAATTAAAATTAATAAGGACAGAACTCTACAAGTTTTTAAATTTATATTTTTACCTTATTCTTTATAACGTCAATTTTTATTATAAGTTTATATGTTCAAGTTTAGGCTCATTATAGAAATCCTCATCAGGGCTATATATCAGTTATATACACTAATAAAACTTATGAAAGATCGTTTATAACCCTCAATGTGATAATTAGGGGTCCCAGAGGTAGTATTTTAAACACACAATGCATACCCGTATTTTAGCCTTATAATATGTTTTATTATACAATATATCTGTGGTTGTAACAAATGAGAATACTTTAGGTCTGTTTGTCCGTTCTCTGTATATGCCTTATATGTATGTATCATGGTTGTTTTCTGTATTTAATATTTGATATGTCCTCCACATGAAACTCTGCATTAAGCATAGTGATTGCATCTAATGGAGTATAACACACGAGCTTTTAACCCCAATCCGGGACTTTCCTATATGCGCTCACACCTTCCAGTAACGATTGGACAAAGAGCGCACACCTCTAACCTGATTGGTTAACACGCCTTTAAAACAAACAGGCGCCTGTTTCAATCCACTCTGCCTTTGAAAAAGCCCGACCGGAGTCGGGGGAAACGCGTCAGGCATCTAAAACCAAACAAAGACTTTATGGGAAAGCATTTATAAAGTACTGTTGGCTACCAGTGTCACTAGAGTTTGGGTGACAGGATCCGGAACACCGCCGCCCAATTGCTCTCATTGTGAACGGAGAGGAGAAGAACATCTAATCCCCGGTGCCACAGGTGCTGCGATAATCCCAGGAGCATATGCTCTCAATGCACATTTTGTTTTTAATCTAGTAAGTGTTTCTAACTGTGTGTCTATTATTCATAATAAAAACTCTACACTTGAATTGTGCCTTGTGCGCCTGTCTTTTCTTCCTTTCATTTCATGTAGAAACAAAAGCATAACATTTCCATATAGCCCTAAAACACAATATAGAACCAAGGCTCAGAGAACACAAACTCAGTATACAAGGAGAATACAAAGAAGACCATACTGCACACTGAGAATTTATATATATGTATGAACTCCATTTAATAATTTATAATTATCCCTTTATTAAGCTGCTTCACAACTATAAGATTATTTGTTATCACTTTCAATATGTGTTGATAGTATTATAACATTTATCTATGGTCCTCACCTTAAAGTGAAACAAACACTAGGATTTTCCATCACTAAAAATAAAGTCTAGTTTCGGTTATCAATTGCTATACAAATGAGGTAACGTTTCACCTCTAGCTGTGCTAGGATGTCAGTTGACATGCACGGCTATAGGTTTAGAGGTGGAAACCTCACCTCATTTTAAAAGAGTGCGGTACCATGGACGGCCGGAGGCGCTGATTTTAGCAATATATTTCAGCACAAAAAGGGTGAGTTTAGCACCCGTTTTTTAGTAATTGATGACAGAAACTTCATTTTTAGTGATGGTAAATCCTAGCATTTGTTAAATGCTTGGATTTACCATCACTTTAATTATCTCTTCTCACTCTGAACACAAATTTAGCTACCATCTTACAGAAATGATCACTGTTTTTTGTGCAAGTTCTTCTTAATGACAATATGGATTGTGCTAGCAACAGAGATACTATCTATATATGCGTTTAAAATAAAAGGCTGCTTTAGCCTTTTAACTCAGAAGGCAGCATCTTATGTTCATGCACATTGCAGATGTCAGAACCTAGGCAGCTTCTGATGGGCGTGTATGCACTATGCTCTAGTTTGCCTGTCAATCAAGCTTAAATATTGAGTAGATTAACCAGCCAAGTATCTGATTCTCTTAAGATTGTTTGTTTTTCACACTGTTTCATTAATTATATCAATGGGCTATATATAGTGCTATGGCAAACAATTTACTTATTTTATCAAATTTGCTTTGTTCCCATGATATTCTTTGTTGAAGAGTTACCTAGGTATCTAGAGCACTGCATTACAAGCAAATGGATAACAGTCTTGCAAAACTGCTACCACATAGTGCTCCAGGCATGTGCACTCTTCTGAGCTTATGTCCCTGTTTGTTTAACAATATATATCAAGAGAATTAAGAACATTTGAAAGCAGAAGTAAATTAGAAAGATGTATAAAATTTCATGCTCCATCTTAGTAATTAAATAATTTGTTTGGATTCCATGTCCCTTTAGGCATATAATGGCCACTATTTATCTATTTATCAAGGTCTGTGCAGACAAGTCTCCCAGACAGGGTCTGGGGTGTTTGGCCATTGCTTATTAACTTTCAGTTGCAAGCTCGCATGAATGAGCCTGCACTGCAAAAAAAACAAAACTGCTTATACAGCATAAATGGGAGTCTATATTTGTGCTCATCTGTGGTTTATCAGTAGATCTCTGGATGTGGTCATATAATTAATTTATTTATTTTTTCTATCTATTTTTATTGAGAAGTCCACTGGTTACCTATACCAGCTACTTAACGTCTAGGTTCAGCTACTATAATCTGAAGATGAACTGTTACATAAGTATAACAAAAAGAAAAAACTAACAGGGGCCTGCATACCAATCTTTTTCATGTATGAACTACGATTTGACTCACTGTTCCCTTTTAAATCTTTCTTTAATTTGTATTTAGGAGTATGGTAAAGGGTATCCTGATATCTCCTGTTTTTATTTTTTTAAATACTGTTCAATAGGTAATAGATACGACTTTCTTAATAATTTATTGGTTGATGTTTTCTCTAATTTAGTGCGTGGAACGCAAAGTTCCTTAAGATAACTGTTTGACAAACACCAGGTAAATAATATAAAGCAATATTTATGTATGTGTGTGGGTGTTTTTTTTTTTTTTCTTGATTTCAACACAACTCTTATCAAATCAATAAAATTCCCAAATCAATTTGACATAGCACCTAAGGGTTGCAATAGTTCTGGTCTATATTTATAAATTTAGTTGTGGACAGAACTAGCGCAAAATGATCAAAAGATGCAATTACCCATCAACAAAATGTGAGACATGGGGGCCTATATCATATGTCTGTTGGACCTGATCCGACAGTGCTGATCAGGTCCGACAGACATCGCTGAATGCGGAGAGCAATACGCTCTCCGTATTCAGCATTGCACCAGTAGCTCTTGTGAGCTGCTGGTCCAAAGCCGCCCCCTGCAGACTCGCAGCCAATAAGCAGGGGGTGTCAATCAACCCGATCGTACTCGATCAGATTGATTTCCGGCGATTCCTGTCCGCCTCATCAGAGCAGGCGGACAGGGTTATGGAGCAGCGGTCTTTAGACCGCTGCTCCATAACTTGTGTTTCTGGCGAGTCTGAAGACTCGCCAGAAACACGGGCCCACAAGCTCCTTACGGAGCTTGATAAATGGGCCCCATGTTCTGCACCTGTTGATTGAGGATAGTGCATTGTATAACACCTGCTTTGTAAAAGAAACCCCTGTGGCATTACATAAACCTAGAGGTATTAACCAATGGGACATTTATCAAGAATGTTGAAAGCTACGAAAAAAGTTTCTTCAAAATAAAAAAATAAAAATTTATAACGAGGGTGAGCTCTAATAAAAATATATAAGCCAGAAGGGCAGGTAGTGGCTACAGCTTATGTTACAGGACTTCTTGATTACAAGCATAAGTAGTTGCAAGGTTTGGACAATAAGATAATCAATAGAAGATGTTCCAGACATGTTGTTAATGTTTTTAGAAATAAAGGGACATAATACCAATTTGATTACTCCCTTGAATTTGATGCAAAATAACTGTAAAAAGCTGATTGGAAAATATTACCTGCACATATTTTACATATGTAAAAAAAGAAGATATTTTACCTCAAAATGTCTTCAGCTAACAATAGTAAGTGGTCAGTGAACAGTTTTCCTTCAGGTGCATATTTAAAAAAACCAAAGCGAAATACAAAAATAAAACAGCCAATCAGCTTCATCAGTGCTGATATCACATTTTGCTTTACAGTGATCTTATGGGATTTCACTGAAATTTCACAAAATTTCATAGTAAACTTTATTAAACTAAGGAAATAAATAACATGACTGTGCCTGCACATGCCAGATGTACACTCCCTTGCAAGTCCTTGGACTAGCATCCCGATTGGCTGCTAAAGTCCCTTTACAATTGGATGTGGCTACTGAGGAAATTTTGAGGTAAAATATCTTCCTTTTTTACATAGAAATGTTTAGGTGATATTTTCTAGTCATCTTTTTACAGCTTACTGCAATCACATTTAAGTACTTCAAACATTTGGCTATCATGTCCCTTAACAATATGTATAAACGATTGTCTCTTAGTTTGCTAAACAATATACACCACATATGTAATTGCTTCCATTCTGTTATTTATTTTCTTGCACCTTTTGACAATACACATTAATGCCAAAAATCATAACTGTACACATTAAATTCCATTAATAGTGAAATTATTAATGGTGATCATGCAGGAGTGTCATTAACATATGCTACTCATGTCAGTTGCCTTATTAATATTTGTGCTGGCATTTGATGATTTAATGCACTTCGGTTCTAGTTCAAATCAGTATATGCACCAAAACAATCATACTTTTGGGAGTGGCATGAAAATTTCACATAGGCAATGACAATGGCCAAATCTAACGGTGTCACGTGAGATATTTAATTTCTCTCTTGACATAATAATACAGAGTGGCAGACATTTTGATTTTATAGGTATAAGAAGTAAACAATTTCCTTATTTGCGGTGGTAATCTCTTTTTTAAGGATTTTGCTTCATAAATGTGGCAATGTTATTGACATTTATCTATTCTGTATGATACATACAAAGCATACATGTTTCAAAACTAGCCAGATGTAGTGCAAAGCATCATAATCTGATAGGGTGGATTTTTTTTTTTTTTTAAATAGAACCTTTGATTTTTATTTTGCCTTCAACAATTCTCAGATATCTTTCAGTAACTTCAATACAAGTGGGTAATAAAGAAGCATGAGGACTTTTTTTTTTGGATACACTTCTATAACTGTTTCATATTCTCTAGATCCATCCTATTGTTTATTTTGTCCCATAATTGTATGCCGACATATACAGTAATTAGAAATAGATATGTGCATGGCAAAAAAATTTGGTTCGGTTCGGATCGATTCTGATTTTTTCGAATTTCGGTTCGGATCAATTCGAATTCGGAAAATTTTGAATCAATTCGGTTCGGATTCGTTTCAGATTCATTCGGATTCAAAGAAATTCAGCTGGATTCGGTTCGATTCGGTTCGGTTCGGAAATTTGGAATTTCGGTAAGTGTTAGGTGGGATTAGACTAGTATTATGTACTGTATATTAGGTGTAACCCATAGCAGAGTGATATAACCTAATATACTGTGCAATACTAGTGTAATCCATGGCCATCCAAATTTACCAAATAAATCCGAACTAAATCGGATTTATTCTGTAAATTCGGCAGTATTGTAATTCGGAAATTCGGTTCGATCCGAATCTCCAAATTTGCCAAATTTTCCGAATTTCCGAATCGATCCGAAACGAATTGCACATATCTAATTAGAAATTTTAAACCTAAGTAGTCAAACTTCTCTAATGATAACATTACATTAATCTTCCTCATTTTGCAAATTAAAATACAAGAATCTTTAATAGAATGCCTTTAATTATTATGCTAAAAGATTGAGACTAAGTGCCAAGGACTGGTACCTCTTGCTCTGGACAAAGGGCCTCCTAGCTAGCCAAAGGGAAATAAATAGTGTGAATTTGTGTGCAAAGTGCCTGAAAAAGGCCGAGGTAACTAGTAGAAGGGGTGATATTCCCAGTTGTCAGTTTGAGTGACAGACCAATAGGTTAAACTTGCCGGTTGAGATGATTGTATTTAAAAAGTGTAGATGATGTAGAAAGGGGAGTGTTTGTTTATCGGGCCATGTGTACCTCATCCCAGCCAATCACAATCTGATGTTTGCCTTGTCAGTGTAAAAATCTCAGTCGGGATTCGGTTTGGCCTTTCCTGTTTTGCAATATGTGTCACATATCTTTGTGAAAGTCGATTAGAAAATAAATTGAGGGAGTGTTTTGGGTTTGTATCTGAAATAGAACAATTGGTTTATAGCGTGTCTGATACTAAACAATGTGCCATCGATAGGTTATGAGGTTAAATGTAGATGCAGTGAGCTCTAACTTTGGTAGCCCAACTTCTGATGACATGAGAGTTATAATTAGGATTTATGGGTTTGATATTCAGATATCCTTAAAAAACAATTGTTTCTGAGTGGCAGTGGGTCTCGAGAGTAGGTTCAGTAGGTTCGCTAAACCACATTTAAAGGGCCGGTTCCAGATTGTATGGTGTGAATAAAATAGATATTCCTTGTGTATTAGGTCTAATCTTGTGAACCTGAGATGTGTTGTTCTAATAGCATGAATGAACAGTGATAGACAGCATATATCTAAAAAAACACAGCAGAAGGTAGCACTCCTCAATGGGACACCTTTATTGAAAGAGCAACATTTCGGGGCAACTTGCCCCTTTCTCAAGCTAACACAAAATGGCAAATGCAAACAATTTATACATCACACAAACACAGGGAAACCAATTCAAACAGGTGCAATGGGTCATGTAATTAAATTACAGAATTATGACATCATCAATTGCACACATGCCTCTAAATTAACCCTAACTTGCCTGAATGGAAATAATAAGCCCTGAAACAAATATATATATATATATGGAAAAAATGATAACCCAGCCAGCACAGAGGTAAGTAAAAACGAAGTTCCTTTATTTAATCTTGGATTTAAAATGCAAATTATCAGCTCTCACAGGATGAGTCGTTTAACATGTTTCGGCCATCAGGCCTTAATCATAAACAAACATATAAACACATATATATTTTTAGATAGTAGCACTTTTGAAGGAAACTCTAACTAAATACTACAATGTGAGATCTATCAGAATACCAAATAAGAGTTAGATAAAGGGCATAAGGTCAAACTCCCTATTAAATCCCTTAGGGGCCATAGTGTCCAAGTGCCATATCCATTTAGCTTCCCTATATAGAAGGTCCCTAATCCTATCACCTCCCCTTGGTCTCTTTTAGCATGATCAATGACCAAGAATCTAAGTTGATTGGCCTGGTGTCCTTTATCTAGTAAATGGGATGGAACAGGGAGATGGGCTGTTTTATCATTTCTAATATTGGATTTGTGTTGACACACACGATCCTTGACCTTTTGGGTAGTTTCCCCTATGTACAGTAAATCACAGGGGCATTTAAGTGCATACACTACATATGTAGAATTGCATGTGTAATAGCCATGTATTTTATACCTCTTCCCAGTGTGGGGTTGTGAAATCTCACCACCTTTAATAACGCCATTACACTGTGCCCACCCCAAACATGGAAATGTACCACTCCAGGGTTTACCCAAGAAGCGTTGTGTAGTGCCATCAATACTTTCTGTCTGACAGGCCCGTACCAATCTCCTGCCAGTAGTGTTTCCCTTCCTATAGACAGCACGAGGGACATGCTCAAACTCCTTTATATTAGGACAGGCCTCCCTTAAAACATACCAATTCCTCTTTAGAATTTTGTATACCTGATCACTCATAGTACTAAAGGTGGTAACAAATGACATCCTATTTGGATGTTGTTCCTTCCGTCTGTCATTACTCTCACTAAGACTCTCCTGTATTCGATCAAGTTCCTGTTTTTTATACCCCCTCTTGACAAATTTCTTGAACATCTGCCCTGATCTCTCCTGTATCCTCTCAACATTGGAGACAATCCTATTTACCCGAATCAGTTGTGATTTTGGGAAAACTTTGAAATACTCTAGGTGGATGAAAACTATCCCTATGCAACAAAGTGTTGCGATCTGTGGGCTTTGTGTACATAGCAGTCTCTAACTTCTTATCATTCTTGTACACTAACGTGTCAAGGAACTCAGTCTGTTCAGTATCAATTTTACAGCTAAATCTAAGGAAGGACACATCCCTCTCAATATCCTCCCTGAGCTGCATTAATGTTTCTGGGTTGCCCCGCCACAAGTCATCTATGTAGTGGAACCACCCCAGACACAATTCCTTGTAGAGACAATGAGGATACACAAACTTCTCCTCCACCACATTCATCACTAAACAGGTTGAACCCCATCGCCGTGCTGTTCTTCTGCAGAAAGAAATTATTCTCAAACATAAAGAAATTATTGTTAAGCACAAGCTCTAGCAATTCAATCAGGAAATTACATTGACCATCATTATATTCCCCACTCTGGGCAAGGGCACCCCGTACACTGTCAGCTCCCACAATGTGGGGGATGACAGTATACAGGGACGTCACATCCCAGGTGGACAACAGTACACCCTTCAAATTATCATACTTTTTTTTTTTATATATGTATATGTGGTGCTCACATAGCAAAGAAACCAAGTTACATTCAGTTGTGCATATATATATATATATATGCATACACACATACATATACATACATACACACACATACAAGTCGTTGTAGATGAAACTAATAAAGTGAAACAGTAGGCTTTTATAATATGAGATGAGGTAAGCCAATGCATGAAATATCAGTTGCATCATTCAATATGAAGAGAGAGGCAGCACTGAAAGATAATTAGCAGGAATGTTTAAGTAATGTTTACTAATGTCTAGGCTATACTGTGGAAACAGAGACTGGGCAATCCCAGTATATTAAACACAAGTGATTCATGAGACTGCAAATAATTCTAATAAAGTAATATAGCATGCTTATGCATATAGAGTAAACTGAAGTATATCAGAATAGAAAATACAAATTGCATCCTACAATGTAAAAAAAAAAAAAAAAAAAAAAAAAAAGAGGCAGGATTGAAAAATCATTAACAAAATCTATAAGCAATAATACCAATGTCTAGGTTATACTGTGGAAACAAATCAGGAGTTTTCAGCATTGGAAACTGGGCAACCTCAATATGTTAACTCTAAAGTATGTAACTCTAAGAAAGGGAAACCGTACAGTATTTTCCTACATATACATATACACATAGAAAGCAAAATGAGGTATCAGAGTATAAAATGCAAATTGTTTCATTCAATGTGATGACTGAGACAGCATTGATAGGGAGTGAATAAAATCTACATTGCTGAATACTTGCTGTTGAATATTCAAGGATTGCAGGCATATTTTTTATCAAGGTTGTAAGCAACCTGTCATAAATCATAAGTAAAATGATGGTGCACTGCCATCTCTTTAAAGCAGTCCCTTATGGAAGTCCCAAACATGAAGGGGGTGAATTAATACCCTATCTCTGCAAAGGATATCATCCAACTCCTACACGAGCAGGGAGAGAATGAACGCTACAAACAAAGCATGAGTGAACAGGACATAAACTGCTCCAAGTGGGAAATGAGAAATATATTGCAGCTGTCCCTGAAAAGGGCCTGCAGAGCTTTACATCTTTTCTATCCAGACAGTCTGCCCACATGTTGCTAGACTGAAATGGTCTCGTAAGTTTATAACACTGAGGGTTCCTCTGAGAGCAGCCAGCTGCTAGTAGCTCCGGAGCTGACATCAGTAAATCAAATAGGCACAAGTCTGTTACTTTAAACTGACCTCAGGGCATGTTTCTGCAGTCTTAGGTGGGAGTCTCAGTGATCCAAGAGATATATCCTCTTAGCAGCCGTTATGAGAGTCCAATATGAGAACAGTTAGATTGTCAGCATACTTCACATAGCCACGCTGTATTGGGTACTCAGTAATAGAATTTTCCTTGTGATCTTCACACATGGTCATTATCGGTTTCTTGCCTCTCACAACTCCCTGAACTTCCTGGCATAACTCTGAACAGGCAGATAGCAATCTGTCCAGTGAAGGTGTAAACAGTGTGGTCAGTTCCTGGATGAGGTTATCTTTGCACATCAGCATGTTGAATCCTACTTTGCATCCAGGATTGTAGGAGGTCTCAGCTGCTGTTAATAAGATGGCATCGGCAGTTTTACTACTGTCTCTTCTCAGGGGCAAGGGCGTGATGTAGGGGCCCTTCAAGCATCAGGTTGCCCGCATAAATTAGGATGCCTGATTAGCAAGAAAAGTAGCGTGGGTTAGCTCCAAATTATCATACTGTTGGATCTTATCAATGAAGTCCATGGTATCCTTGATGTAGGACCTTCCCTTTGTCACGAATGGAGACAGAATCTTGTCCAAAAATTGGGCAGTGGGACTCAACAAGGACCCAATTCCAGCCACAATGGGCTGTCCTGGAGGATCCACCAGGCTCTTATAAATTTTGTGCATTACGTAAAACACCGGAATCACAGGGTGTGAGGGTAGTAAGAATTCAGCTAACTTATGGCCAATGATGTCCCACTGTAATCGTTATTAATTGTGTTTTTCAGCACTCTCATAATTCTCCTGGAGGGATCCCTTTGTTATTTCTCATAAGTGGCTCCATCATTAAGTTGTCGATGGACCTCAGCCCTGTATTTACTAGTGTCCATAATGACAAGGGCCCTGCCCTTATTGGCCGGCTTAATGGTGATATTTTTGTCCTCCTGGAGACGTTTAAGGGCTTGTTGTTCCCTATAAGAAAGATTCATATTGCCACTCTTTTCATCCTTATGAGAAAGGTTTTTAAACTCACTCTCCACCAGTGTAATGAAAGACTCTACTGCTGGATTGTCAGTAGGGGGATTAAACTGACTCTTCTTGCATAACCCCAAATTTCCCATATCAAATAAAGTGTTGGTACTATCTTCAGAGGTATATGTAAATACCCTATTTGTGTTGTTGAAAAAGGCCTTAAACCGAGGTAACCTGAAGAAACGGGTGAGATCAACCAGTGTAGCAAATGTAGCAAGATATTCAGTGGGGCAAAAGGATAACCCCTTTCTTAGCAAAGATATCTCATCAGCAGAAAGTTCTTTCATAGACAGGTTAACTATATTTACCTCCTCTGGTTGGTTCGTGCTCTCGTACCCATCCCTCCACCTCCTTCTGCTCCTCCGGGTCTGCCGGCGTTGCCTCTTGCAGTTGCTGAGCCCCCTTCTAAAAAAGAGGACGTGGATGCAACATCCGTACCTTGACTCACGCCAGCATTATCAGACCCTGTGGAGGATCCCTTGTCTGAGCCGGCATTCCGTCTGGAACCTGTATAAGGCCTGCAGGGATATGTGTTACCCGATCGCGTCTCCTGCCTCAATTCCTGCGGTATACACTTCAGGTCATTTAATCCTGCTCGTCATGCCGGAACTTCCGGCACTTGCGCTCCTCCACATCCTGTTTGTAGGTTCTGGTCACTTCCTTAATGTCGTGTACAGCCTTCTCATATTCTTCTTCACCTGCAGTCTCCCAGAGTTTATCCTGTTGTGCCACAACCGCAGATCCCAGGGTGTTAAGCTCTAGATTAGAAAACTCTATGTTGAGAATCATAATGTCCATGAAGCTTTTATTCAGGATCTGCTGATACTTGGTGCAGAACTCTGGGTTGTCTGAAAATAAGGTTGGCTGGATGGGGGATCGCATTCCTCTTGGTATCCTTTTGACATGATAGTACTCTCTAATTTAAGTGTAATTGAAGGTTAACCTGCCTTTTCATAAGTCGCTCCAATTCTCCTTTTTGTATCTCCTTATCAGGGAACTCTCTGGGTCCCACTGTGAGGGTAGCAATTTGTGCTGCTTCCTCCTCCGTGTAAGCAAACATGCCGGTTTCACTTGACATAATGGAAAGGTAAATTCCACTAACAATAAGCAAACTTGGTTGTAAGCGGTGCTATAATCCACAATGGGGTAATATATAGAGAAACAGTACATAGATTAGCACTCCTGCACAAAAGCCAAATACTGGCAGCTGACTTCTTCTTCTTCAGGTAATAGAAAGTGGGTGCTCAAACCTTCAGGGACTCCCCCAAAATAAAGGCTAAAGTATGAATCCAAAAAACACAGCAGAAGGTAGCACTCCCAAATTGGACCCCTTTATTGAAAGAGCAACGTTTCGGGGCAACTTGCCCCTTTCTCAAGCTAACACAAAATGTCAAATGCAAACAAGAGAGCATATATCTGGTCCTGCAGTAAAGGGCTAGTTTGGATTGTGTAATAAAGGAGAGAGATTTATACTTCATAAACAGTCTATTGAATCTAAAATAAATTATTCAGACACTGTGAATGGATAATGTCAAACCATGTATATAGGTCCATATTTTGTCTTGGTGAGAGATCTTGGATGATTATCCATCTAACTAAAAAATGGAGATAGGAAAAGTGGCTGGTTGTTGCCAATGGTACTCAGTATGTAAATAGTGAGATCAATAGAAATATATACGTAATGAAAGTGACATTTTCAGACACTTTGATATAGCCCTCACCTTATCTAGAAGTGGTGGTCTGAAATAACGGCTATATCTTGTCTGGTAATTTAGGCCAGAATAGCTGTCACAAGGTGAAAAAGGGAGTGTGGGGATTCAACATAGTTCTTGTCCAAACTTGTAATCTGATTGGTTAGATATTCCATATATGAGTAATCATATATTTTGAGTTGGAGATAGGATACTAGGATAACCATATGTCCGTGAGAACTATGTGGTCTTCTTAAGGGAATCCGAAAGAGGAAATAGCACTATAGGGAATGAACTCTGAGTCATAAAAAGATCTTTCTTGATCTCATCTGTGTGGATTATTTTGAAAAAGACTGATAGACATGTTTTTATCCATAGGGATGAAAAGTAAGATTAAACATGTGGTCTGGAAATCTTTGGACTTGAAGTATTCATCTACGGATGATTTATACAAGGTGGGCATGATATTTATACAAGGTGGGCATGATATTATTAAGTCCTTTTGGATGTAAGCAGTCCAGTAGAAATATCCATCTGGATTCAGCTGTCAGGAGTTTCTTCTCATAATCACCACCTATCCAATTTCTTCTGACCTTTTGTATGCCCATGAATTTAATTTCTTTAATGTTACCCTGATGTTTCGTCAAAAAATGCTTATATAGGACTGTGTCCATGTTGAGTTTTTCGATGAGCAGTATATGCTCTTGCATTCTATCTTTCAAGGATCTTGAGGTCTGCCCAACATATTGCAGTCCACATGTGCATTCTATTAGGTAAATTACTCCTCTACCTTGGCATCTTATCAGGTCTTTGATGTATTCTCTCGTGTGATGTGTTTGAAATGTTCCTGTTTTTTTGCCACATTTACAAGCTTTACAGCTTGGGCATGGGTAGAAACCTTTAATCATATTCCCATATAGATTTTTAGTCTCTATCCTCTTAGGACCATTTATGTTTGGTGCCAGTCTATTCCTTAAATTATTAGTCTTTCTGTATATGAACCTCGGTTGTTGAGGAAGTTTATCCCCTATCAGATTGTCTTTCAGCAGAGAACAATGTTTTTTTCAATGATGTGTCTATTACTGCTATCATTGGGACATTCAAGAGTTTTTCTGTTTCAGATGTTTTCCGGTCTTTATACTTTATAAGTTCCTTTCTATCGATCTTTTTAGTTTCTTCTATTTTAAGGTCTATCAGATCTTCGCTGTATCCTCTTTCAATTAATTTTTTCTTCAGTTGAGAAGCTTCTCCCATATCTCAATGTTTGAACAGTTTTTACGGATCCTTAACAATTGTCCTTTCGGAATATTAGTCTTCCACTTCTCATGGTGACAGCTCAAATAGTTGATGTAGTTATTGTCTACCTCTTTGAAGTGTGTCGATGTCTCCCATACTCCATCCTTCACACCTATCATGAGATCAAAGAATGTGATATCTGTCTGGCTCCATACATATGTAAACTTTAGATTCATGATGTTCTTATTCATTACTTCAAAAGTATATTTGAGGTCTGCTGATGTGCCTTTCCATATAATTAATATGTCATCTATATACCTGCGGTATAGGACCAGGTCAGTGCTGGCTGGTCATGAGTCCCAAAAGATCTTCTCCCATCTTCCCATATAGAGGTTGGCATAACTTGGCACAAACCTGGTCCCCATTACCGTACCGCAGGTCTGCTTGTAGTACTTCCCCTCTTACAAAAATAGTTGTGGTTATGAATGTATTTATTTATTTATTATGATGACAGCTTGTTCTTTGGGGACATCTGGATCACCTTTTCGAAAGTCGTCTTTTGCTTCACATCCTTCTTCATGTGGAATGTGGTGTGTAATGCTGTCACATCACAGGTTGCAATTAGATATCCTTCTTCCCAAGGGGTAGAGTTCAATAAATTTAGGACTTGTGTTGAATCTTTTAAAAAAGAGGGGAGTTGTCTCACATACTTCTGTAGATTTTTGTCGACGTATTAAGAGAGGTTACTCATCAGTGATCCAATCCCGGAAATAATGGGCCTGCCGGGAGGTATTATTAGAGACTTGTGTATCTTAGGTAAGTGATACAGTACTGGGGTGATGGGATGTTTCAGATCCAAATATCTGAACTGTTTCTCATTAAGTATTCCATGCTGTTTCGCATTCACCAACAGAGTTTTTAGTTCTATCTGGTATTCTTTCACAGGATTATTGCGGAGTCTCTGGTACGTCTTCAGGTCACTTAGTAAACGTTTGTTTTCTTTGATGTAATCCGCTCTATTTAGGATGACAATCCCTCCTCCCTTATCAGCTGGTCTAATGGTCAGTTGGTTGTTGGTTTCCAAATTCTTGATTGTCTCCAGCTGTGTTTTGGATAGATTCCTTTTCATATTATTCAGTCTTTGTGGGTTTATCTTCCTTATCTCAGTGCAGACTATAGTTTTTAATGCTTCAATCACTTTTCCTTTGTGTGTAGTGGGGTAAAACGTTGACTTTGGTCTAAGGTCAGTGTGTGCAAACAGACTATATCCCGTGTCTGGATCATGACTTCTAAATGCCTATGTATCCATTGGGGGCCTCATAAAGTACCGTTTTAAAGTCAACTTTCTTATGAATTCTTTTGTATTAATAAAGGACTGGCATTTGTCCAAACTCCTAGCTGGAGCGAAGGATAGGCCATAATTTAATACCTTCCTCTCATTTTCAGTCAAATTATGGGAGCTCAGATTAAAAATTCCATCCTTTGTTGTTGTGCCTTCCTTATTTGGACAAGTAGTGTCCCGGTGCTTCTTTACTTTGATGCCTCCCCTTGTCCCTCTGTGGGTCTTCTTTTTGTCTCTACTATAGTTGTGTTTTCTACATCCAAGTTCTTCCTTCTTGTTGGCAGCCTTTCTTTGTCTTTCACAGCAGGCTGGTTTAGTTCTAAAAAGGCTGAGGATCAAGGTGTATGAGTTAGCTGTGTTTCTATCCTTGATTGGTCCCTCATCTATCCTGTTCTCTAATACTGTCTTCCTCTTTGGGCTTGTTCTTTCCATTTCGATATATTGTTGTTATTTACTCCTTGTCTTATATATTCTCCCTGTGCTCTCACTGAACAAACCCCACTGCTGGTCAATTCACTATTCTTCATCATGGATACATAGGTCCAGAATTATTAATGCATCATTTTTATCATGCAATGTAATTTCATTCAACTGTGATTTAATTTCGCTGTGCTTTTATTTATTATTTAGTTATGTTTTATTATTGTACATAACCATTGGGTTATCTTTTGGTATGTTTTTATTGTATAACAGCAATTAAATACGGTTTTATTGTACAACAGCAACTCAACACACTTTTTAAATACAATCATCTCGACCAGCAAGTTTAACCTATTGGTCTGTCACTCAAACTGACAACTGGGAATACCACCCCTTCTACTAGTTACCTCGGCCTTTTTCAGGCACTTTGCACACACATTTACACTATTTTTTCCCTTTCGCTAGCTAGGAGGCCCTTTGTCCAGAGCAAGAGGTACCAGTCCTTGGTGCTTAGTCTCAATCTTTTAGCATAACGATCCAACACCAGCCTAGATTTTAGCAGCCAGGTGTTAAATAAAGATTGCAACATTAAAAAAACACATTGTCCAATTTGATTCACCATTTTTGTGAACATGGAAGCTCTGAGTACACTCAGACAAGAAATAGATCTAGATATCCCCAATATCAGCAATGATGTGGAATAGGAGGATTGTATAAATGCACAAACTTTATTTAAAGAACTTGAGAAACTGCTAATAACAGAAGTGAAATATAAGGCAGATATCTCGTTCTTAAAGAAATGTTTAGAATTAAACATTATACCTAAAGGTTTAATGGTGAGTAAAGATTGTGCATTTCCACTATAAGACTCCAAATTCTCATTGAGGTGGACAGAAGCTCTTGTACAAACTTCTAAGACACTTATGAACATTATCATAGAATATAGGGAGGAACTGATCAAACATATAGATTATGACATTAAGGAAGATGAAGAAATACTAACAAATTTAGAAAGTTCAGGCACTGATATGACAGAGAGAAAAATCAATCTTACTAGAAGAGTAAAGAAAGCTAGTGAAGATGTGATCTCAAAAAAGACAAATAAATTGAAGAGAGAAATAGAGAGAAAGAAAAATGAGAACATCATATTGCAGGAAAATGAAACAGTGGAACAAGAAGCTGAGACAAAAATAAAAAATGGAACCAATAAAGTAAATAAAGAAAACAAAAACCCCATAGAAGGGATAAAAACAACACATAAAAGAAGGGATTATCAGACATATCCCGAACAGAGACAACATTACCAAAGACACAATAGGAAGACACAATTCACTAATAGAATATATTTTCAATATAGTCCAGTTAAAAATTATCATCATAGAGACAATCATATTTATACACACAATACACGGAGGAATAGAGAGAGGTTTGACAACTATAACCATGGAGGCTGGAAAGCACCCTACCACAGATCAAGACCTTACCAGAGAGATAACTATATAACACAAGATATTGATACCAGAGAGAGAACACCTGACCATAGAAATCAATATAGAGAAAGAGATTATGGAGAGAGACATTACTACAATCATGAAAATGATCTTCGTGAAGATCATAGGAGACAGCACTATAACTATCAGAATAGAGGATAAGAAAGAGACATATATGATAAGTTTGAATATGGACATAGGAGAAATGATAAAAACTTGAAGAGGACATCAAACAACACAACCCAATGGGTGAATACAAGATCAGAGACCCAAGAAAGACGACCTCAAGCACAGGGAGAATATATAAGACAAGGAGTAAATAACAACAATACATTGAAATGGAAAGAACAAGCCCAAAGAGGAAGACAGAATGAGAGAACAGAATCGATGAGGGACGAATCAAGGATAGAAACACAGCTAACTCATACACCTTCATCCTCAGCATTTTTAGAACTAAACCAGCCTGCTGTGAAAGACAAAGAAAGGCTGCCAACAAGAAGGAAGAACTTGGATGTAGAAAACACAACTATAGAAGAGATAAAAAGAAGACCCAAAGAGGGACAAGGGGAGGTATCAAAGTAAAGAAGCACCGGGACACTGCTTGTCCAAATAAGGAAGGCACAACAACAAAGGACAGCATTTTTAATCTGAGCTCCCATAATTTGACTGAAAATGGGAGGAAGGTATTAAATTATGGCCTATCCTTTGCTCCAGCTAGGTGTTTGGACAAATTCCAGTCCTTTATTAATACAAAAGAATTCATAAGAAAGTTGACTTTAAAAAGGTACTTTATGATGCCCCCAATGGATACATCGGCATTTAGAAGTCATGATCCAGACACGGGACATAGTCTGTTTGCACACACTGACCTTAGACCAAAGTCGACGTTTTACCCCACTACACACAAAGGAAAAGCGATTGAAGCATTCGAAACTATAGTCTGCACTGAGATAAGGAAGATAAACCCAAAAAGACTGAAGAATGTGAAAAGAAATCTATCCAAAACATAGATGGAGACAATCAAGAATTTGGAAACCAACAACCAACTGACCAATAGACCAGCTGATAAGGGAGGAGGGATTGTCATCCTAAATAGAGCAGATTACATCAAAGAAAACAAACGTTTACTATGTGACCTGAAGACGTACCAGAGACTCCACAATAATCCTGTGAAAGAATACCAGATAGAACTAAAAACTCTATTGGTGAATGCGAAACAGCATGGAATACTTAATGAGAAACAGTTCAGATATTTGGATCTGAAACATCCCATCACCCCAGTACTGTATCACTTACCTAAGATACACAAGTCTCTAATAAACCCTCCCGGGAGGCCCATCATCTCCGGGTTTGGATCACTGATGAGTAACCTCTCTGAATACATCGACAAAAATCTACAGAAGTATATGAGACAACTCCCCTCTTTTTTAAAAGATTTGACACAAGTCCAAAATTTATTGGACTCTACCCCTTGGGAAGAAGGATATCTAATGGCAACCTGTGATGTGACAGCATTATACACCAGCATTCCACATGAAGAAGGATGTGAAGCAATAGACTACTTTCTAAAAGGTGTTCTAGATGTCCCCAAAGAACAAGCTGACTTCATAATAGATAGTATTAAATACATTCTTAACCACAACTATTTTTGTAAGAGGGGAAAAACTACAAGCAGACCTGCGGTACGGCAATGGGGACTAGGTTCACGCCTAGTTATGCCAACCTCTATATGGGAAGATGGAAGAAGATCTTTTGGGACTCATGCCCAGCCAGCGCGGACCTGGTCTAATACTGCAGGTATATAGATGACATATCAATTATATGGAAAGGCACATTGGCAGACCTTGAATATACTTTTGAAGTGATGAATAAGAACATCATGATTCTAAAGTTTACATATGTATGGAGCCAGACAGACATCACATTCTTGGATCTCATGATAGGTGTGAAGGATGGAGTATGGGATACATTGACACACTTCAAAGAGGTAGACAGCAATAACTACATCCACTATTTGAGCTGTCACCACGAGAAGTGGAAGACTAATATTCCGAAAGGACAATTGTTAAGGATCTGTAAAAACTGTTCAAACATTGAGATATGGGAGAAGCAAGCTTCTCAACTGAAGAAAAAATTCATTGAAAAAGGATACAGCAATGATCTGATAGACCTTAAAATAGAAGAAACTAAAAAGATTGATAGAAAGGAACTTATAAAGTATAAAGACCGGAAAACATCTGAAACAGAAGAACTCTTGAATGTCCCAATGATCACTGAATATAGCAGTAATAGACACATCATTGAAAAAATCTTCAAAAAACATTGGTCTCTGCTGAAAGAAAATGATCTGATAGGGGATAAGCTTCCTCAACAACCGAGGTTCATATACAGAAAGACTAATAATTTACTAAGAGGACAGAGACTAAAAATCTCTATATGGGAATATAATTAAAGGTTTCTTCCCATGCCCAAGCTGTAAAGCTTGTAAATGTGGCAAAAAAACAGGAACATTTCAAACATATCACACGAGAGAAGAATACAACATCAAATACCTGATAAGATGCCAAGATAGAGGAGTAATTTACCTAATAGAATGCTCATGTGTACTGCAATACGTTGGGCAGACCTCAAGATCCTTGAAAGATAGAATGCAAGAGCATATATTGCTCATCGAAAAACTCAATATGGACACAGTCCTATATAAGCATTTTTCGGCAAAACATCAGGGTAACATTAAAGAAATGAAATTCATGGGCATACAAAAGGTCAGAAGAAATTGGAGAGGTGGTGATTATGAAAAGAAACTCCTGACAGCTGAATTCAGATGGATATTTCTACTGGACTGCTTACATCCAAAAGGACTTAATAATAAATAAGACCTTGCCCACCTTTTATAAATCATCCGTAGATGGATACTTCAAGTCCAAAGATTTCCAGACCACATGTTTAATCTTACTAGTCCTCTGGATTCTTTTTCAACTTTTTATCCCTATGGATAAAAACATGTCTATCAGTCTTTTTCAAAATAATCCACACAGATGGAATCAAGAAAGATCTTTTTATGACTCAGAGTTCATTCCCTATAGTGCTATTTCCTCTTTCAGATTCCCTTAAGAAGACCATATAGTTTTCACGGACATATGGTTATCCTAGTATCCTATCTCCAACTCAAAATATATGATTACTCATATATGGAATATCTCACCAATCAGATTACAAGTTTGGAAGAGTGTTGAATCCACACACTCCATTTTTCACCTTGTGACAGCTATGCTGGCCTAAATTACCAGACAAGATATAGCAGTTATTTCAGACTACCACTTCTAGATAAGGTGAGGACTACATCAAAATGTCACAAAATTAGCCCACTTTTATTCTGTATATTTCTATTGATCTCACTATTTACATACTGAGTACCATTGGTGACAACCAGCCACTTTTCTTATCTCCATTTTTTAGCTAGATGGATAATCATCCAAGATCTCTCACCAAGACAAAATATGGACCTATACACATGGTTTGACATTGTCCATTCACGGTGTCTGAATAATTTATTTTAGATTCAATAGACTGTTTATGAAGTGTAAATCTCTATACTTTATTACACAATCCAAACTAGCCCTTTACTGCAGGACCAGATATATGCTCTCTTGTTTGCATTTGCCATTTTGTGTTAGCTTGAGAAAGGGGCAAGTTCCCCCGAAATGTTGCACTTCAATAAAGGGGTCCCATTTGGGAGTGCTACCTTCTGCTGTGTTTTTTGGATTCATACTTTGGCATTTATTTTGGGGGAGGCCGATTTGAAGGTTTGAGCACCCACTTTCTATTACACAATCCAAACTAGCCCTTTACTGCAGGACCAGATATATGCTGTCTATCACTGTTCATTCATGCTAATAGAACAACACATCTCAGGTTCACAAGTGTGATGTCCTGATTTATGCAGGAACTTTTGCAGTGTTTTTGAATTAAGGGTTTGTTGCTCTTTTAATGAATAAAACAGGCAGTATGATTTGAACTACCTGTTAGATCATTGGTGAGACTTTTACTGGTAGAAAACTTCGTAGATGCCAAATAGAGGCAAGGAATATTTATGTAGAAACATTTGTTGCAATATAAGTAAGGAACATAAAGCAAACAGTTCTGAATAAATGATAAAAGAAAAATGTAACTTGATACACTTGGAAAGCGTCAGTAATTGATTCCTGTTGTAGCACTGTTCAGATATGGCTTCACGCACTCACACACTCATTCATAAAATATATACATCACAGACAGACTATGGTAATAACCGGAAGATTCAGCAAGGTAATGTGGATGGATTCCAGAAAGTGACAACTTAAGAACAATCCGTTGTAATTGGATTAAATATTACCTTTAGTTTGAAGAGAGCGGTTTTACCTCTGTGACCGGTATACAGCTTCAGTGAGAGTGCGGCTTCCAGACGCTGCAAGTAGATCCGGTGCTCCTTGATTCAGTTTGTTTGTTAAATTAGAATTCCGGAAGAATGAGTAAATACTTTGTAAGTAAAATGTACAACAAAAGATTCTAGCTTACTACTCCTGTTTATAGAGAGAAAGAAATCAAAGCAAGTTAGGAATTTTCAAAGTAGAATCACAGCAATAGGAACGCGGTCAAATAAGCTGCAAAGGGAAAACAATTTTCAGGCAAGGAATGATGGTTCAGGTGTGCCTGATATAGGGTGGAGGAAAGGTAGGCGGGATATACCTTAAAGGTATATCACAACAAGATTAGACCTAATACACAAGGAATATCTATTTTATTCACACCATACAATCTGGAACTGGCCCTTTAAATGTAGGACCAGTTATATGCCACTTAACCCTTTTCACACACATATCAGTAGGTGTAACCAACATTAGGTATGCCACATTTAGTCACCTAAGAAGCTGATAAACATGACTTTTCAGGGTAATCAGCTGTCTTTCCATACTCTCTAGACAACTTTTCAGCTTTATCCACAGCTTTTTTTCACTTCTATTCATTTTTTCTACAGCATTATAATAAAGTGCGATCCTGCAATAACAGCCACTACACTGAGGCTGGCAATTGCGATTTCCATATATTAGCGATGACATTATAACAATTAAGACAAAATTGATCTTACTTGTCCCCAAGATGCGACACTTCACTAAAAGCTAGTCCACTGATATAGAATATTGAAGAAATAAAGCAAGGCTGGTAATTACGATCTACATATATTAGCGATTACACTATAATTTAAACCAAATGGATCCTCCTCTTCCCTCAGATGCACCATTTTACAAAGAGTTGGTTCACTGATACAGCATAATGATGAAACACATGTTCGATTTCCACTATTATGACTACACAGTGGTAATCCATTGCTTTTAATGTGGTTTAGCGAACCTACTGAACCTGTCGAGACCCGATGCCACTCAGAAACAATTGTTTTTTAAGGATATCTGAATATAAAACCCATAAATCCTAATTATAGTTCTCATGTCATCAGAAGTTGGGCTACCAAAGTTAGAGCTCACTGAGTCTACATTTAACCTCATAACCTATCGAGGGCACATTGTTTAGTATCAGACACGCCAAGGCCAAGCCGAATCCCGACTGAGATTTTTGCACTGACAAGTCAAACATCAGATTGTGATTGGCTGGGATGAGGTACACATGGCCCGATAAAAAAACACTCCCCTTTCTACACGTCAGTAATTGAGTGACAGAGCTATACCCAATAGGACACCGGCAAGCCATTTCCTCCAATTAGGAATGAGCTACAATGGGTCGAGCCTCCACTTGAGTCCGACAGGACAAGCATAATTGCAGACGAAGTGGTTTAAGAGTTTAAAGGATTTTATGTCTCTTTGGCCTTCCATACACAACTTAATACATATCACAATTAGAAGAAGTATTGATTGCAAGTTGAACAGCAATCTTGCTAGACTCGTCTACTTCCGGTATGAGACTTCCTGACAAGTATACGCCCATATTATACCATAATCAACTTAGTAAAGCCAGTCTTGATAAAGGCCTATATTGTGGCCGAAACGCATTGACCAGAGCTGTTAAGCATAATTTCACTACATTCTACACTATTTTTTATAATTTACAGGTACACCCAGGAGGACACTCGACGGGATCACCAGGATTCACCTGAGAAACACTCTTAGCAAATCACAAGTTGGTTTATCATTCACTATTTGGGAATTTTCATTTTTTTGCTGATATAGAACTTTATTTTGTTTGTATTGGTTTCACCACTGAAGTTTTTTTACAAACTTTATTTTTAAAAGTTTTTTTTTTATTTCAGACATCTTTTTGACATTTTGACATTTTTTGGTATTTTTGTTATTGTTCCAATCTCATTTTTTAATCTCAGATGGTTTGATCTGTTACACACGTGCACGTGCAATTGTATTTTGTATCACATTCATTTTGTATCACCCTATACAATTTCACCCCACGAAGTGATACACACAATTTGTTAAAACCCAGAGTTTTATTTCACATTGGTCACAAGCACACCCCTACTGATTAGGGATACACATTATAGCATCTTCTGACAACATCAAGGTATTCTACACAACACCTAGTGATGTCGCAAACATAAAATTTTGCGTTCGCAAATGGTGAACGCGAACTTCCACAACTGTTCGCGAACCGCCATTGACTTCAATAGGCAGGCGAATTTTAAAACCCACAGGGACTCTTTCTGGCCACAATAGTGATGGAAAAGTTGTTTCAAGGGGACTAACACCTGGACTGTGGCATGCCGGAGGGGGATCCATGGCAAAACTCTCATGGAAAATTACATAGTTGATGCAGAGTCTGGTTTTAATCCATAAAGGGCATAAATCACCTAACATTCCTAAATTGTTTGGAATAACGTGCTTTAAAACATCAGGTATGATGTTGTATCGATCAGGTAGTGTAAGAGTTACGCCTGCTACACAGTGACAGACCAAACTCCCCGTTTAACGCACCGCAAACAACCGCAAACAGTCCATTTGCACAACCGCAAATTCCCCATTTGCACAAGGTTCGATACCAAGCTAGCCATGTCCCATTCCTTGTCCTCACTGATGTCATTGAAGATCTCTTCCTCCACCCAGCCACATACAACACCAACAGTCCCTGAAAGGTGACAACAAGCCCCCTGGGACGCCTGCTGTGTTTGGTCTTCCACCTCCTCAAAGCCACCTTCCTCCTCTGACTCCTCTTCTTCAGACTCCTCTCTCTGCATTGCCTCTCTCTGCGTTATTATAAGGTGTGTTAAGTAGTACTATTCCTATCAGTTTAATCCCTGTTACGTCCCCTATTAGGGGATGTGTATATTGCATCGATTTTAGGAACCGGGAGATGGAAAAAGATGCTTGGTCAGTCCTCCTACTTCAAATTTGGGGCACTGCGCATGCAATCTAATGTGCCACCAGATAGGAGTGGTGTGTTAAGTAGTACTATTCTTATCAGTTTAATCCCTGTTACGTCCCCTATCAGGGGACGTGTATATGGCATCGATTTTAGGAACCGGGAGATGGAAAAAGATGCTTGGTCGGTCCTCCTACTTCAAATTTGGGGCACTGCGCGTGCAATCTAATGTGCCACCAGATAGGAGTGGTGTGTTAAGTAGTTCTATTCTTATCAGTTTAATCCCTGTTACGTCCCCTATTAGGGGACGTGTATATGGCATCGATTTTAGGAACTGGGAGATGGAAAAAGATGCTTGGTCGGTCCTCCTACTTCAAATTTAGGGCACTGCGCGTGCAATCTAATGTGCCACCAGATAGGAGTGGTGTGTTAAGTAGTTCTATTCTTATCAGTTTAATCCCTGTTACGTCCCCTATCAGGGGACGTGTATATGGCATCGATTTTAGGAACCGGGAGATGGAAAAAGATGCTTGGTCGGTCCTCCTACTTTAAATTTGGGAAACTGCGCATGCAATCTAATGTGCCACCAGATAGGAGTGGTGTGTTAAGTAGAACTATTCTTATCAGTTTAATCCCTGTTACGTCCCCTATCAGGGGACGTGTATATGGCATCGATTTTAGGAACCGGGAGATGGAAAAAGATGCTTGGTCGGTCCTCCTACTTCAAATTTGGGGCACTGCGCATGCAATCTAATGTGCCACCAGATAGGAGTGGTGTTGTCATGTTCTGTCTCAGGATATCATGTGAGAGCCTCATTGTCTGGAACAGTTGCTTTAAAGGAAGATTAGTAGAAGCCATACTGATTGAAAATGATAACAAATTTATTTAAACAACAAAATACTTTGTTTAAGCAAATACTTGCAGAATATTTAAATATGCTACTCAGGTATGTTAAGACCACATACAGCAGGAGTGAAAATAAAGAAAACTAGTAAGCAGAGATGCAGATTAAAAAAGGAAAGTCTTTCTCCTGGTAATAACTGAAATGTAAGATTTGCACAAGGCAGAACACAACTTGTAAACAGGTAGCAGGTTTAAAGGTAAAGTCTTTCTCCTTGTAATTGCTGAGTGCAGGAATTGCACAAGGCAGGAAACAAACTTGCAAACTGGTAACAGGTTTAAAGGTAAAGTCTTTCTCCTGGTAATTGCTGAGTGCAGGAAATGTACAAGGCAGGAAACAAACTTGCAAACTGGTAACAGGTTTAAAGGTAAAGTCTTTCTCCTGGTTATAGCTGAGTGCAGGAATTGCACAAGGCAGGAAACAAACTTGTGAACTGGTAACAGGTTTAAAGGTAAAGTCTTTCTCCTGGTTATAGCTGAGTGCAGGAATTGCACAAGGCAGGAAACAAACTTGTGAACTGGTAACAGGTTTAAAGGTAAAGTTTTTCTCCTGGTTATAGCTGAGTGCAGGAATTGCATAAGGCAGGAAACAGACTTGTAGATTGGTAACAGGTTTAAATTTAAAGGCTTTCTCCTGGTAATACCTTGTAAACAGGTGCAAAGGTGAAAGTACAGGAAACAGGTTCTGACTTGACAAAACAGATCCAATGTGAAGAGACTAATGCAGGCTAAAAGCCATCCTTAAATAGGGAGGTTTTGCACAGGGTTGGTTCTGATTAATTCCAGAATTGAGAACACCTGTGTGTTGCACAGGTGTAATAACAAGTAAGGCAAACAGTTATTTATCAGATCTTTTAAGTTCCTTGCTATTATTAGAACTGGCTGTGGCTCAACACACAAGCAAACTGACTTGCAAGCAAACAGGAATAGTAACCACAGAGCCACAGGTTCAAATCCCCACACAGCCCTTCTTAGCAGAATGCCTCCCAGACCTTTTCTTTTTCTTTTTAATCTGGAGGCTTGGTTCATGACAGGTGTGTTAAGTAGTTCTATACTTATCAGTTTAATCCCTGTTACGTCCCCTATCAGGGGACATGTATATGGCATCTATTTTAGGAACCGGGAGATGGAAAAAGATGCTTGGTCGGACCTCCTACTTCAAATTTGGGGCACTGCGCGTGCAATCTAATGTGCCCCCAGATAGGAGTGGTGTGTTAAGTAGTACTATTCCTATCAGTTTAATCCCTGTTATGTGCCTTTTTTTTGGTTTGGTTTTTGAAGCCACAGTGCAGCACCAGAGGCCAGAAAAATTAGGCATGTACACATGCCTGAAAAATTAGGTATTGTTGCAGCCGCTACTGTAGCAGCGGCCAGAAAAATTGATGTTTGTTTCCCAGGCAGAAAGTGCCCTAAAACATTGTGGCTTGAACCCTAGTTGGTGGCGGATAAGTCACGCAAGTCATCCGGCATTCAGAGATAAAATACAGCAGCGTGTGGACCATTTTTAGCCCAAGGCAGCTCATCTCATCAGGCCTTTTTTAGTCGAATGTATCGCCCACTGTCAGTCCCTTCGGGATCCATCCCTCATTCATCTTAATAAAGGTGAGGTAATCTAGACTTTTTTGACCTATGCGACTTCTCTTCTCAGTGACAATACCTCCTGCTGCACTGAAGGTCCTTTCTGACAGGACACTTGAAGCGGGGCAGGCCAGAAGTTCTATCGCAAATTGGGATAGCTCAGGCCACAGGTCTAGCCTGCACACCCAGTAGTCAAGGGGTTCATCGCTCCTCAGAGTGTCGATATCTGCAGTTAAGGTGAGGTAGTCTGCTACCTGTCGGTCGAGTCGTTCTCTGAGGGTGGACCCTGAAGGGCTGTTGCGATGCGTAGGACTTAAAAATCTCTGCATGTCCTCCATCAACAACACGTCTGTAAAGCGTCCTGTCCTTGCCGGCGTGGTCGTGGGAGGAGGAGGATTACTTTCACCTCTTCCCCTGTTAGATTCCCATTGTGCTGTGACATCACCCTTATACGCTGTGTAAAGCATACTTTTTAATTTATTTTGGAACTGCTGCATCCTTTCCGACTTGCGGTAATTCGGTAACATTTCAGGCACTTTATGCTTATACCGGGGGTCTAGTATCGTGGACACCCAGTACCGGTCGTTCTCCTTCAGCCTTTTTATACGAGGGTCCCTCAACAGGCACGACAGCATGAAAGACCCCATTTGCACAAGGTTGGATGCCGAGCTACTCATGTCCCGTTCCTCGTCCTCAGTGATCTCACTGAAGGTATCTTCTTCCCCCCAGCCACGTACAACACCACGGGTACCAGATAGGTGACAACGAGCACCCTGGGATGCCTGTTGGGGTTGGTCTTCCTCCTCCTCCTCCTCAAAGCCACATTCCTCCTCTGACTTCTCTTCCTCACAATCTTCTGCCAGCGTTGCCGCAGGTCCAGCAAGCGATGCTGATAAGGCTGTTTCTGGTGGTGATGGTGACCACAACTCTTCCTCTTCACGCTCATCTACGGCCTGATCCAGCACTCTTCGCAGGGCACGCTCCAGGAAGAAAACAAATGGTATGATGTTGCTGATGGTGCCTTCGGTGCGACTGACTAGGTTTGTCACCTCCTCAAAAGGACGCATGAGCCTACAGGCATTTCGCATGAGCGTCCAGTAACGTGGCAAAAAAATTCCCAGCTCCGCAGAGGCTGTCCTAGCACCCCGGTCATACAAATAGTCATTAATGGCTTTTTCTTGTTGGATCAGGCAGTCGAACATTAGGAGTGTTGAATTCCAACGAAAAGTGTGCCATGGCCATGTAGGAATGCCTGAAATGGCCACACACCTTCCTGGCCTGCTTCAGGACGTCCTGTAAGCCTGGGTACTTATGCACAAAGCGTTGTACGATCAGATTACACACATGTGCCATGCACGGCACATGTATCAACTTGCCCAAATTCAATGCCGCCACCAAATTTCTTCCGTTGTCACAAACCACTTTGCCGATCTCCAGTTGGTGCAGAGTCAGCCACTGATCCACCTGTGCGTTCAGGGCGGACAGGAGTGCTGGTCCGGTGTGACTCTCTGCTTTCAGGCAAGTCAACCCCAAGACGGCATGACACTGCCGTATCCGGGATGTGGAATAGTACCTGGGGAGCTGGGGGGGTGCCGTTGATGTGGAGCAAGACGCAGCAGCAGAAGAGGACTCAGCTGAGGAGGTTATGGAAGAGGATGGAGTAGGAGGAGTAGAGGAGGTGGCAGCAGGCCTGCCTGCAAGTCGTGGTGGTGTCACCAACTCCTCTGCAGAGCCATGCATTCCATGCTTGGCAGCCGTCAGCAGGTTTACCCAATGCGCAGTGTAGGTGATATACCTGCCCTGACCATGCTTTGCAGACCAGGTATCAGTGGTCAGATGAACCCTTGCCCCAAAACTGTGTGCCAGACATGTCATTACTTCCTTTTGCACAATCGAGTACAGGTTGGGGATTGCCTTTTGTGCAAAGAAATTTCTGCCAGGTACCTTCCACTGCGGTGTCCCAATAGCTACAAATTTTTTGAATGCCTCAGACTCCACCAGCTTGTATGGTAAAAGCTGGCGGGCTAAGAGTTCAGGCAAGCCAGCTGTCAGATGCCGGGCAAGGGGGTGACTTTGTGACATTGGCTTCTTACGCTCAAACATGTCCTTGACAGACACCTGACTGTGGGCAGATGAGCAGGAACTGCTCAAGGCGAGACACGGAGTGGCGGATGGTTGAGAGGGGGCAAGGAGGACAGCAGTGGTTGACGTGGCTGAAGATGCTGGACCAGGAGGAGGATGGCGGCTTTGAGTTTGTGTGCTGCTTGTACTCATGTGTTGATCCCATAGGCGTTTGTGATGTGCGATCATGTGCCTTCGCAAAGCAGTTGTACCTAGGTGGGTGTTGGACTTCCCATGACTCAGTTTCTTTTGGCACAGGTTGCAAATGTCATCGCTGTTGTCAGAGGCAGACACACAAAAAAAATGCCACACTGCTGAGCTCTGCAATGACGGCATTCTGGTGGTAGCAACAGCATGCGTTGATTGGCGTGCTGTCTGGCTGACCCCGGGTGCCGATGCATGCTGTCTGACTGTGCCACTAGATCCTTGCGATGACCTCCCCCTGCTTCCAACTCGTCTCCTCCTCCTCTCTGTCTCCCCATCTGAACTTTCCCCCTCTCCTTCTTCTCTTCTAGCGGGCACCCACGTGACATCCATGGACACATCGTCATCATCAACCGCTTCACTTGTATCTGACAACTCAGCAAAGGAAGCAGCAGCGGGTACAACATCATCATCATCATCATCACACCGTACGTCCATGTGTGTAATGCTGCCTGACTGAGACATATCCCTGTTATCTACATCCTCTGGCAATAATGGTTGCGCATCACTATCACTCATTTCTTCCAACTGATGTGTAAATAACTCCTCTGACAGATCAAGTGAAGCGGCTGTGGTGCTAGTGTTGGTGGTGACGGCAGGCGGGCGAGTGGTAACTTGAGAGGTGCCCAAAGCTAAGCTGGAGGAGGATGGTGCGTCAAGGTTCCGAGCGGAAGCTGTAGAAGATTGGGTGTCCTGTGTTAGCCAGTCAACTATGTCCTCAGAACTGTTCGAGTTCGGGGTACGTGGCCTCTGAACACTGGGCATTATTCTAGGGCCAAAGGGAATCACAGCACCACGAACACGACGGCCCCTGTGGGGTGGCCTGCCTCTGCCTGTCATTTGTTTTTCGATTAGTGGTACTATGCGTGCAAGCTACTGTGACAACAGATATGAGTGGCACTGTGCACTGGCAGAAGTTGGCAGAGTAGACGCTGTAGGCCTGACACACGCTTGCAGACAACTAACTGCTATTCAATCTATTATAGTCAAAATTGTATTTTTTTTTTTTAAAACGTACACTACTGTTACACCAGATATGAGTTGCACTGGTGTGACACTGTGCCCTGGCAGGCACTGAAACGCACACGTGTGAAGGAAACTGACTGCTATTATTTCACATTCAAAAAAGTGTTTTTTTTTTTTAAATGTACACTACTGTTACACCAGATATGAGTTGCACTGGGGTGACACTGTGCCCTGGCAGGCACTGAAATGCACACGTGTGAAGGAAACTGACTGCTATTATTTCACAGTCAAAAAAGTGTTGTTGTTTTTTAAATGTACACTACTGTTACACCAGATATGAGTTGCACTGGGGTGACACTGTGCCCTGGCAGGCACTGAAATGCACACGTGTGAAGGAAACTTACACTGCTATTATTTCACAGTCAAAAAAGTGTTGTTT
The DNA here is from genome assembly GCF_027579735.1 of Bombina bombina. Classification (NCBI taxonomy): domain Eukaryota; kingdom Metazoa; phylum Chordata; class Amphibia; order Anura; family Bombinatoridae; genus Bombina; species Bombina bombina. The sequence continues at coordinate 1,042,438,194 of NC_069502.1, forward strand.
TTTTAAATGTACACTACTGTTACACCAGATATGAGTTGCACTGGGGTGACACTGTGCCCTGGCAGGCACTGAAACGCACACGTGTGAAGGAAACTGACTGCTATTATTTCACAGTCAAAAAAGTGTTGTTTTTTTTAAAATGTACACTACTGTTACGCCAGATATGAGTTGCACTGGGGTGACACTGTGCCCTGGCAGGCACTGAAATGCACACGTGTGAAGGAAACTTACACTGCTATTATTTCACAGTCAAAAAAGTGTTGTTTTTTTAAATGTACACTACTGTTACACCAGATATGAGTTGCACTGGGGTGACACTGTGCCCTGGCAGGCACTGAAACGCACACGTGTGAAGGAAACTGACACTGCTAAGATTTCACAGTCAAAAAATGTTTTGTTTTTTTTAAATGTACACTACTGTTACACCAGATATGAGTTGCACTGGGGTGACACTGTGCCCTGGCAGGCACTGAAACGCACACGTGTGAAGGAAACTGACACTGCTATTATTTCACAGTCAAAAAAGTGTTGTTTTTTTTAAATGTACACTACTGTTACACCAGATATGAGTTGCACTGGGGTGGCACTGTGCCCTGGCAGGCACTGAAACGCACACGTGTGAAGGAAACTGACTGCTATTATTTCACAGTCAAAAAAGTGATTTTTTTTAAATGTACACTACTGTTACACCAGATATGAGTTGCACTGGGGTGACACTGTGCCCTGGCAGGCACTGAAACGCACACGTGTGAAGGAAATTGACACTGCTATTATTTCACAGTCAAAAAAGTGTTGTTTTTTTTAAATGTACACTACTGTTACACCAGATATGAGTTGCACTGGGGTGACACTGTGCCCTGGCAGGCACTGAAACGCACACGTGTGAAGGAAACTGACTGCTATTATTTCACAGTCAAAAAAGTGTTGTTTTTTTTAAATGTACACTACTGTTACACCAGATATGAGTTGCACTGGGGTGACACTGTGACCTGGCAGGCACTGAAACGCACACGAGTGAAGGAAACAGACTGATATTATTTCACAGTCAAAAATGTGTTGTTTTTTTTTAAATGTACACTACTGTTACACCAGATATGAGTTGCACTGGGGTGACACTGTGCCCTGGCAGGCACTGAAACGCACACGTGTGAAGGAAACTGACTGCTATTATTTAACACAGTCAAAAAAGTGTTGTTTTTTTAAATGTACACTACTGTTACACCAGATATGAGTGGTGGCACTGGGCAGACTGATGTTCTAGCCCTAAAAAGGGCTTTTTGGGGTGCTGTCCTTACAGCAGAGATCAGATGAGTCCTTCAGGACTGTAGTGGACACTGAATACACTAGCCTAGCTATCGATTTCCCTATTAAATCAGCAGCAGCTACACTGTCCCTCCTCTCACTAAGAATGCAGCTTCTGAATGAATCTAAAATGGATGCTGTCCAGGAGGTAGGAGGGTATGGGAGGGAGGGTCTGCTGCTGATTGGCTGGAATGTGTCTGCTGACTGTGAGGTACAGGGTCAAAGTTTTACTCAATGTTGACGAATAGGGGGCGGATCGAACATCGCATATGTTCGCCCGCCGCGGCGAACGCGAACAAGCTATGTTCGCCAGGAACTATTTGCCGGCGAACTATTCGCGACATCACTACACAACACTTGTTTCAATAATTCAAGCTATTTTCTCTCACTGAACAAACCACACTGCTGGTCTGCTCACTATTCTTCATCATGGATACATAGGTCCAGAATTATTAATGCATCATTTTTATCATGCAATGTAATTTCATTCAATTGTGATTTCATTTTGTTGTGCTTTTATTTTGCTGTGCATTTGTTGTCATACATTTAATTTTCATGTGCTTTCTGCTGATACTTGGTGTGCTTTCCTCCATACTTTCTAATGTGATGTTTCTTAAGTCATCTCTTCCTTGAGATATCAAAGGATTGACAGATTCACAGACTGATCTCTCTATTCTATTGTGTTCTAACTGGCCCTCCCCCCTTTGCCTAGTTTAAAAGATTATCTAAACTTGCTACCATCCTTTCCCCCAACACACCTGCACCCATGTCATTCAGATGCAATCCATTCTTACTGTACAAATTGTACCCAAGTGAAAAGTCAGCCCAGTGCTCTAAAAAGTCAAACCCCTCATTTTTACACCATGCTTTTAACCATGAATTAAGAGACCTTAGCTCCTTCTGCCTTACTGAATTAGCACACTGCACTGGTAATATCTCAGAAAATATTACTTTGGAGGTCCTTGCTTTAAGCTTGCTACCTAACTGCCTGAAGTCATTTTTTAGGACTCTCCATCTCCCGCTGATTCCTTCATTAGTACCAATATGTACCATGACTGCAGGATCAGACCCACATACCTCTAACAATCTATCAATACGCTCCACAATATGCCTAACACGAGCCCCTGGAAGACAGCAAACTGTTCTATTTAAAGGGTCTGGATGTCAAATTAGCCTATCAACCTTCATAATAATAGAGTCTCCTACCACCAACATCTGTCTCAGGCCCTGACTTGTATGCCCCTCTTCCATGACTGAAGGACTATTAACTATAGTATGCCCCTCTACCATGTCTGAAGGACTGCCCACCATAGTATGCTGCTCTTCCACAACTAAAGGACTGTTCATACTAGGCAACACAAACCTCTCTGACACTGCCACCCCTGAATTGATATTCCCAACATCTTCACTTAATCTGGCAAAATTGTTGGGGTGTATAAGCTCAGAACTGGCCTGTCTCTTCCGATTACCTTTACCTCGCCCTCTAACTGTGACCCAGCTACATCCTGGAGTCTCCTCATCTGAATCCTCCCCATTCCCACTGCTAGAACCATTAACAATTAGCTTAGTCCTCTCCATTTCCCTTTCAAGTGTCTGAATTTCATGCAGTGTTGCACATTGTTCCTCCCGAACTCCAATATGAGTTTCTAAAGAGACAATATGCTCACATTTACCACAAACATATAATCCCTGAAGTGACTGCTCCAGTGATGCAAACATATGGCAAGCTGTACACTGAATAAGATTCTCACACATTTTTGCTAAAATATTTAACTTAAAAGTATAAAATAATTATATTACCCCTTGGTTACCCAAACCCTTGTTTGCCTAACTACCTTGATTAGTTAACTATTATACTTAGACAATCTTACTTTAACAGAGAATCAATACAGCAACCCTGAAAAAGCAAGCTCCCAGAGTAAATGTGCTAAATGTATAGTCTAGCTAGGCCCAAACAGCTGAAAAAATCCCACCCCTAATTACCCACACAGGAAACAAGAAAAAATAAAAATAAAATAAAATTTAAAAAAAATGGATAATGCAACCCTTGCAAAGCAAAATATTTATAAATTAGCTTGGTTAGCTAACTATTATACTTAAACAGACAATCTTACTTTAACAGAGAATCAATACAGCAACCCTTGCTCTACAAATACCTGATAATAGTAATAAAAATAATTAAAAAAAATGTATTCATTGTTTCTCATTTGGAGTCTGTAAAAGCTTGCTCTTTGCATTCACCACTAAGGGCTAGATTACAAGTGAAGTGTTAAATTATTGTGCACCCGTAAAAGGGCAAATGTTCCCATTTACAGCCACGTGATAAATAACCAGCCATTGCAAGTGGCTTGTTATTGATACCGTGAGCTTGTGGTAGCAATTAGCGCTCAGAAAATTAACCATAGGTCAAACCTCTGGTTAATTTTAAAAATGTGCTCCTAAGTGCCCCAAAAACAATTGTGTAGTGCCTTTTTGAAAATAAAATATAAGAGCATTTTAAAAAAAAAAAAGAAGAAAACAGCCATAAGCAGTTTTAGGGGTTAACCCCTTAACAATCGAGGACGTTCCAGGCACGTCCTCTGGGGTTTGAAGCACTGGAAGCGATCTTGATCGCTTCCAGCTGCTTCCAGGGTATTGTAGTGGTGCCTCGATATTGAGGCATCACTGCAATCCCCTATTTTACCCATCAATGCTAACATTCGTTGGTGGGTGGGAACTTCTTATGGGAGGTTCAAACATGTCAGTATCCGTATCCAGTTTCGGTGTGATGATCGCCGTTGTCGGCGGTGGCATCTGGGGGGGGGCGGGCGCGCTACAAATATGCACACAATAAAACAAAAAAAAAAACTGATGCAGATTGAGGGGGGATCGCCAATGTTTTGTAAGGGATCTGGGAGCGGGAGAGAGATGTAGATTATTGGGGGGGCAGCTACACTAAAGAAAACAATTTTTTGAGATTAAAAAAAAAAAAAAAAAACTTTTTTGGGGGGCAAATTGGGTACTGGCAGACAGCTGCCAGTACCCAAGATTGCAGCAAATAGGTAGAGGGGGGAGGGTTAGAGAGATATTTGGGGGGATCAGGGAGGTTGGGGGCTAAGACTGTATGCTTTTTATTTCAGTACTGGCAGGCTTTCTGCCAGTACTTAAGATGGCGGTGACAATTGTGAGGTGGGGGAGGGAAGAGAGCTGTTTGAGGGGGTTAGGGAGTGATCAGGGTGTGGGTTCTGTCAGGTGGGAGGCTGATCTCTACACTAAAGCTACAAATTAACCCAACAAGCTACCTAATTAACCCCTTAACTGCTGGGCATATTACAAGAGTGGTGCACAGCAGCATTTAGCGGCCTTCTTATTACCAAAAAGCAACACCAAAGCCATATATGTCTGCTATTTCTGAACAAAGGGGATCCTAGAGAAGCATTTACAACCATTTGTGCCATAATTGCACAAGCTGTTTGTAAATAATTTCAGTGAGAAACCTAAAATTGTGAAAAATGTAACAATTTTTTTTATTTGATCGCATTTGGCGGTTAAATGGTGGCATGAAATATAACAAAATGGGCCTAGATCAATACTTTGGGTTGTCTACTACACTACACTAAAGCTAAAACAAACCCTACAAGGTCCCTACAAACTACCTACCCCTTCATTGCTAGCCATAATACACGTGTGATGCGCAGCGGCATTTAGCGGCCTTCTAATTACCAAAAAGCAACGCCAAAGCCATATATGTCTGCTATTTCTGAACAAAGGGGATCCCAGAGAAGCATTTACAACCATTTATGCCATAATTGCACAAGTTGTTTGTAAATAATTTCAGTGAGAAACCTAAAGTTTGTGAAAAAATTTGTGAAAAAGTGAACGATTTTTTTTATTTGATCGCATTTGGCGGTAAAATGGTGGCATGAAATATACCAAAATGGGACTAGATCAATACTTTGGGATGACTTTTAAAAAAAAATATATATATAATCATGTCAAGGGATTTTCAGGTATTCCTGAAAGATATCAGTGTCCCAATGTAACTAGCGGTAATTTTGAAAAAAAAGTGGTTTGGAAATATCAAAGTGCTTCTTGTATTTATGGCCCTATAACTTGCAAAAAAAGCAAAGAACATGTAAACATTGGGTATTTCTAAACTCAGGACAAAATTTAGAAACTATTTAGTATGGGTGTTTTTTGGTGGTTGTAGATGTGTAACAGATTTTGGGGGTCAAAGTTAGAAAAAGTGTGTTTTTTTTTCATTTTTTTCCTCAAATTTTATATTTTTTTTATAGTAAATGATAAGATATGATGAAAATAATGGTATCTTTAGAAAGTCCATTTAATAGCGAGAAAAATGGCATATGATATGTGTGGGTACAGTAAATGAGTAAGAGGAAAATTACAGCTAAACACAAACACCGCAGAAATGTAAAAATAGCCTTGGTCCCAGACGGTCAGAAAATGGAAAAGTGTTCTGGTCACTAAGGGGTTAAAAGTGTCAGGTGGGTGATGTTAGAAAAAAACGGCATTGAAAAGTGCCTATATATGTATATTAGCATATCCTATATTATAAAAGGCCAAGTGTTTGTCTGAAGCCGTCATGCGCAGGGTCAGGGTCCCGCGATGTGAAGACTTCAAGACAGAGCCAGAGAGGGAGCAGGAGAGGGGGGGAGAAGGAGCAGGAGAGGGGGGGGAGAAGGGCCAAAGAGGGGAGAGAGAGCTAAAGGGGGGAGAGAGAGCCAAAGAGAAGGTTGGAGAGAGAGCCAAAGAGAAGGGGGGGAGAGAGAGCCAAAGAGAAGGGGGGGGGAGAGCCAAAGAGAAGGGGGGGGGGAGAGCCAAAGAGAAGGGGGGGGAGAGCCAAAGAGAAGGGGGGGGAGAGCCAAAGAGAAGGGGGGGGAGCCAAAGAGAAGGGGGGGGAGCCAAAGAGAAGGGGGGGGGAGAGCCAAAGAGAAGGGGGGGAGAGCCAAAGAGGAAAAAGAGCCAAAAAGGAGAGAGAGCCAAAGAGGGGGGAGAGAGAGCCAAAGAGGGGGGAGAGAGAGCCAAAGAGGGGGGAGAGAGAGCCAAAGAGGGGGGGGGGGAGCCAAAGAGGGGGGGCAGAGCCAAAGAGGGTGGGAGAGAGCCAAAGAGGGGGGAGAGAACAAAAGAGGGGGGAGAGAGCCAAAGAGGGGAGAGAGAGAGCAAAAGAGGGGGGAGAGCCAAAGAGGGGGGGGCAAAGGGGAGGGGAGAGCCAAAGAGGGGGGAGAGAGAGAGCCAAAGAGGAAAGAGAGCCAAAGAGGAGAGAGAGCAAAAGAGGGGAGAGAGCCAAAGAGGGGGGGGGAGAGCCAAAGAGGGGGGGAGAGCCAAAGGGGGGGGAGAGAGCCAAAGGGGGGGGGGAGAGAGCCAAAGGGGGGGGGAGAGAGCCAAAGAGGGGGGAGAGAGAGAGCCAAAGAGAGGGGGGAGAGAAAGCAAAATAAAGGGGGGAAGAGAGAGCAAAAGAGAGGGGGGAGAGAGCAAGGGGTGGGACCGCTGTACTGCAAAAAATGGCCCGTGTACACGGGCTTTAGTACTAGTACATATATATTTATATTTGCTGCCCATCACTGCGCGACTTACCCCCTTCACTGCTCTAGGTTCTCATGCTGTTTCTGACTGCATGAGAACGAGGCTCCCATTGGAGCCTAAGGAATCACGCTCTATTGAGAGCAAAGCTTTCATGCAATTACATGCGCTGGTATTACAAGTGGAGTGCAAACATTGTGCTTGTGCTCCACTTGTAATCCGGCCCTAATTTGATTGGTTGAACACCAATATCCATGTAGGTAACACTTAAAAATATATGAGTATTTAATATATCAACCATATATGAGTATATAACAACTTAACCAAATCTGAGTATAAAATATATCAACTCATCTTATTTAAAGTCTTGTGGCATTTTAAACACAATATACTATCTTAGCTTCATTTTGACATAAATAAAGAAAAAAAAAAGATTTTAAATAATTATAAGTATATTACTTATAAGCAACCCACATTATGCTTTTCTTTTGTTGCATACAACAGTGTCAGAACCCTATTACAGTAAAACAGCAAAATCTAATAGAGCGGATCTGCTAACCAAAAGTAAATCATTATAGCATCATTTGAGAAATTAGTTTTCTAAACAGTGATGCACTCATATTTGAAATCAAGTACTAAAGAGTTTGAAAATGAAAATTAAAAGTAACAGATGTTGTGAGTCATACACATTTGTTATCTGGAGAGTTCCATTAAAACAGCAATAGTATGTCTTATTACCAAATTATATTTTTTGAGATATTCCACATTGCTTTGGTTGCCTTCTGCTCACTTATAGAAATGTATTGCATATCACTGCTAAAACGAACCTACATCAACATAGTATCTAGTTTGGCTATCACACAAGGATTTCAATTACAAAGAACAGAATTCCAAGACAGGCTGAAGTATTACTCATAAAATAACAGAACATTATTGACGTAATTTCTCCATAATATCTCAGCCTTGTAAATGTTTTGTAAGCATGTAAAAAATTACATTGAACGTTGGCTACAAAAATTGTCACAATGCAGACATGTATTTAATGTCAGTAGAGTATAAATTATGTAAAATTACATTTTTTTTTTTTTTCTCTCCTGTAGTTCGGTTTAATATATTTCCTGTAGTGAAAAGGAATCAAGGCCGGTGCTAGAGTTTTTGCCCACACAGGTGAGGATACATTTTGCCGCTCCCCCCTATAATTATAGAGAAAATAATTCCCCATTTGGGTGTTTGCATATGTGTGCCAGTGTGTGAGTAGTATATGTATTTTTGTGTGTGCATGTGCATATGTCTGTCTATCTGTGCATGTGTTTGTATGTAAGTGTGTGTGTGGGTACATTTGTGTGTCAGTGTAATGGTGCGTGTATGTGTGTGAGTAGTGTATTTGTGTGTGTATGTATGTCTGTGTGTATGTGTATGTGTGTGTATGTATGTATGTGTGTGTGTGTGTGTGTGTGTGTGTATGTATGTATGTATGTATGTATGTGTGTGTATGTATGTATGTTTATGTGTGTGTGTGTATGTATGTATGTGTGTATGTATGTATGTATGTATGTATGTTTATGTGTGTGTGTGTGTATGTATGTGTATGTATGTGTATGTATGTGTATGTATGTATGTGTGTAGGTGGGTGGGTGCATCAGGACAAACACAATGAACTAATTTAAGCCATGTTTAATAGCTATACACCTGGTGCAAGAACAAGCACAATTAACTAATGTAAGCCATGTTTAATAGCTATACACCTGGTGCATTTACAGAACATACTAGACAAATGCATATTACAAACTTAACCACAGGGACACAGCTAGTACTGACCAATATGTATAACAGAATAAGCTCTGTAATAACAGCAAGAGGTATTGGAATACTAACTATACACATTTGTTTATTTTGATGCAGCAACCACACAGAAAACACACATAGAACCACACACAGCTGTACAGATATACACATGGGAAGAGTGGGCTTGTATAAAAACAAGTTATTTTAATCATAACTTTAAAAAAAAACAAAAAAAAAAACGTTGTTAAAAGTACAAATTCTTTTCATAGGATCACATAACTCTTTAGCTACTTAGCTGTCAGTTTTTATTTTTTTATGTTATTCATTCAAATCATATTTCGAATGTTTATAGAACATTCTATTTTCGTTTTCGAACTTTTCATTATAATTCAAAAATATTTGTTTGAATAATAGAATGTTTAGCTATGTATTCATTCAATTTCGAAAATGTAATATTCGAATTCGAATGTGACATTCAAATTTGAATGTAAGATTCAAATTTGAAATAGTATTTCTAGTCTACAACTGTGTTTAATAAATGTAATATTCAAATTTGAATGTCACATTCAAATTCGAAATAGTATTTCTAGTCTAATACTGTTTTATAAATGTAATATTCGAATTTGAAGGTCACATTTGAATTTGAATGTGACATTCAAATTTGAAATAGTATTTCTAGTCTACAATTGTGTTTTATAAATGTAATATTCGAATTTGAATGTGACATTCGAATTTGAATGTAAGATTCAAATTTGAAATAGTATTTCTAGTCTACAACTGTGTTTAATAAATGTAATATTCGAATTTGAATGTCACATTCAAATTCGAAATAGTATTTCTAGTCTAATACTGTTTTTTAAATGTAATATTCAAATTCGAATTAGTGATGTCGCGAACTGTTCGCCGGAGAACAGTTCCCTGCGAACATAGCTTGTTCGCGTTCGCCGCTGCGGACGAACATATGCGATGTTCGATCCGCCCCTATGTGTCATCATTGAGGAAACTTTGACCCTGTATCTCACAGCCTTCTGACACATTTGAGCCAATCAGCAGCAGACACTCCCTCACAGACCCTCCCAGCTCCTTGGCAGCAGCCATTTTAGATTCATTACGATCTTGCTTTCTTAGTGAGAGGAGCTTTAGTGTTGCTGCTGCTGACATTATAGGGAAATAGATAGCTAGGCTAGTGTATTTAGTGTCCACTACAGTCCTGAAGGACTCATCTAATCTCTGCTGTAAGGACAGCACCCCAAAAAGCCCTTTTTAGGGCTATAACTTAAGTCGTTTTTTTTTTATATTATTTGTAATTTTATTTGCATTTGCCTGGCTTTCAGCATATACTGTGATTAGTGCCACCACTGATATCAGCTTAACATTAGTGTAAATTTAACCAACAAAACTTTTAAATCATTTTGCTAGTGTAATCTAATTTCATTTTCTATCAGGCCTGTGTGTTTCTGACTTACACAGCATACCGTGGTTAATTGCTGCCCTACCTAGCAGCCACCACTCATATCTGCTTAACATTATTTTTATTTTATTTTTTAAAAACTTTGAAATCATTTTGCTAGTGTAATCTAATTTCATTTTCTATCAGGCCTGTGTGTTTCTGGCTTACACAGCATACTGTGGTTAATTGCTGTCCTAGCAGCAGCCAGCCACCACTCATATCTGCTTAACATTATTTTAAATTTAAAAAAAAACTTTCAAATCATTTTGCTAGTGTAATCTAATTTCATTTTCTATCAGGCCTGAGTGTTTCTGACTTACACAGCATACTGTGGTTAATTGCTGCCCTACCTAGCAGCCACCACTCATATCTGCTTAACATTATTTTTAATTTTTTTTAAAAAAACTTTTAAATCATTTTGCTAGTGTAATCTAATTTCATTTTCTATCAGGCCTGTGTGTTTCTGGCTTACACAAAATGCTGTGGTTAATTGTGGCCCTAGCAGCCACGACTCATATCTGCTTAACATTATTTTAAATTTTAAAAAAAAACTTTTAAATAATTTTGCTAGTGTAATCTAATTTCAGTTTCTATCAGGCCTATGTGTTTCTGGCTTACACAGCATACTGTGGTTAATTGCTGCCCTAGCAGCCACCACTCATATCTGCTTAACATTATTTTAAATTAAAAAAAAAAACATTTAAATCATTTTGCTAGTGTAATCTAATTTCATTTTCCACCAGGCCTGTGTGTTTCTGGCCCACATCATATAGTGTGATTAATAGCTCTTTTTTCCACCACTTATTAATTTTTTTTTACATCAGTCTGCTATTGTTATTTAATTTTAGTTGCCAGGCCAGCCTGGCTGCCATTAGTGCCAGCCTGTGTGTCAGGCTGCCAGCATATACTGTGCCTACTTCCATCCTCAGTGACAGTCCACCACTATCTGGTATAACATTAGTTTAAATTTTGTAAAAAAACTTTTACATCAGTCTTCTAGTGTTATTTAATTTTAGTTTACAGGCCAGCCTGCCACTAGTGCCAGCCTGTGTGTCAGGCTGCCAGCACATACTGTGCCTAGTTCTATCCTGAGTGCCATCACTCCTATCTGTTGTAACATTAGTGTAACTTTTTTAAAAACAAACTGTTACATCAGTCTGCTATTGTTCTTTAATTGCAGTTGCCTGTCTGCCAGCGTGTGTGCCAGGCCCACTTTCCAACTAGTGCCACGAATCATATTTGTTATAACAGTAGTGTAAATATTTAAAATAAAAACTTTTTTGACTGTGAATCATCAGTCTGCTAGTGCAATTGAATTGCAGTTGCCTGCCTGCCAGCGTGTGTGCCAGGCCCACTTGCCAACTAGTTCCACCAATCATATTTGTTATAACAGTAGTGTAAATATTTAAAAAAATATATTTTTTGACTGTGAAAGATCAGTCTGCTAGTGTAATCTAATTGCAGTTGCCTGCCTGCCAGCGTGTGTGCCAGGCCCACTTGCTGCCAACTATTGCCACCAATCATATTTGTTATAACAGTTTTGAAAATATTTAAAATCAAAACTTTTTTGACTGTGAATCATCAGTCTGCTAGTGCCATTGAATTGCAGTTGCCTGTCTGCCAGCATGTGTGCCAGGCCCACTTGCCAACTAGTTACACCAATCATATTTGTTCTAACAGTATTGTAAATATTTAAAATAAAAAATTCTTAGACTGTGAATCATCTGTCTGCTAGTGCAATTGAATTGCAGTTTCCTGCCTGCCAGCGTGTGTGCCAGGCCCACTAGCCAACTAGTGCCACCAATCATATTTGTTGTAATAGTATTGAAAATATTTTAAATCAAAACTTTTTTGACTGTGAATCATCAGTCTGCTAGTGCCATTGAATTGCAGTTGCCTGCCTGCCAGCGTGTGTGCCAGGCCCACTTTCCAACTAGTTACACCAATCATATTTGTTCTAACAGTATTGTAAATATTTAAAATAAAAATTCTTAGACTGTGAATCATCAGTCTGCTAGTGCAATTGAATTGCAGTTTCCTGACTGCCAGCGTATGTGCCAGGCCCACTAGCCAACTAGTGCCTCCAATCATATTTGTTGTAACAGTATTGAAAATATTTTAAATCAAAACTTTTTTGACAGTGAATTATCAGTCTGCTAGTGCAATTGAATTGCAGTTTCCTGCCTGCCAGCGTGTGTGCCAGGCCCACTAGCCAACTAGTGCCACCAATCATATTTGTTGTAACAGTATTGAAAATATTTTAAATCAAAACTTTTTTGACAGTGAATCATCAGTCTGCTAGTGCCATTGAATTGCAGTTGCCTGCCTGCCAGCGTGTGTGCCAGGCCCACTTGCCAACTAGTTACACCAATCATATTTGTTCTAACAGTATTGTAAATATTTAAAATAAAAAATTCTTATACTGTGAATCATCAGTCATCTAGTGTAATCTAATTGCAGTTGCCTTCCTCCCAGCGTGTGTGCCAGGCCCACTTGCCAAGCCAACTAGTGCCACCAATCATATTTGTTCTAACAGGTTTGAAAATATTTAAACTAAAAACTTTTTTTACTGTGAATCATCAGTCTCCTAGTGCCATTGAATTGCATTTGCCTGCCTGCCAGCGTGTGTGCCAGGCCCACTTGCCATTTCCAACTAGTGCCACCAATCATATTTGTTCTAACAATATTGTCAATTTAAAAAAAAATAAAAAAAATTTGGACTGTGAAGCATCAGTCAGCTAGTGTAATCTAATTGCAGTTGCCTTCCTCCCAGCGTGTGTGCCAGCCAGGCCCACTTGCCAACTAGTGCCACCAATCATATTTATTGTCACAGTACTTTTAATATTTAAAAAATAAACATTTTTGACTTTGAAACATCAGTCTTTTTGTTGTTGTCAGGCTCACAGCGTATACTGTGCCCACTTGCCCAGTGCCACCACTCATAATTTGTTTAATAGTATTGTAAGCGTACATTTAAAAAAAAAATGACAGGCAGAGGCAGGCCACCCCGCAGGTGCCGTCGTGGTCGTGGTGCTGTGATTCCTTTAGACCCTACAAATATGCACATTGTTCAGATGCCAGGTGCCAGGGGGGACGCGAAAAGTTCAGAGGAGGACCTAGTTGAATGGCTAACACAGGACACCCAATCTTCTACAGCTTCCGCTCCTAGTCCTCCTAACCTTGACGCACCATCCACGTCCAGCTGTGCTTTGGGCACCGCTCAAGTGACCAGTGCCACTCGCCCGCCTGTCGCCACCACCAACACTAGCACCACAGCCGCTTCACTTGATCTGTCAGAGGAGTTATTGACACATCAGTTGGAAGAAATGAGTGATGCACAACCGTCATTGATAGAGGATGTAGATAACAGTGATATGTCTCAGTCAGGCAGCATTACAGACATGGAGGTACGGTGTGATGATGATGATGTTGTACCCACTGCTGCTTCCTTTGTTGATGTGTCAGATACAAGTGAAGCGGTTGATGATGATGTGTCGGTGGATGTCACGTGGGTGCCAGAGGTAGGGGTTAGCGGCTTAAGATGGTGTCCACGACTGGATATATATATATGTAGAGATAATGATTGTACTCAGATCTAAAAGGATCCAAATATTGTAAAAATGTCTTAAAATCAATCAATACTGTTAAGAATTAAAATATAACATTTAATGTGACATTAAATAAAATTGGACAATGAATGAAATTATGACAATTAATAAAATTCCAACAATCAATAATAAAATATATATATATAAAAAATATATATATATATATATATATATATATATATATATACGATCTAAGCATATATAGGATACTACTGGGTAAAAGACTATAGGAAAAAACTCTATAGTAATTATTTGATAAGAATGTTAAAATCCTTAACTAATCCATTGAAGATGGTTCTCATATCCACTTCCATCATTATTAAAGGACCAAATTTTAGGCTCATTGTAGAGATAATTTTAACTTTAATTTTAACTTCAATTTTAACTTTATGTATAATTTTATATTTCTTCATTTTTTATGTATATATTTATATTTTCCATTTTTATATATATATTTTTGTATATATATATATGTCTTATATGTACTTTATTCCCAGAGACTGGTGTTTATTGTGTAACCCAATTCCAATTATGGTTAGACATCACTCAATTTTTAGGGAAAATCTATACCATTGTACAATACAATTCCTCAATCGTACCACCAGATATCCTGAGCCCTAATACCATCTATCGTTTTCAAGCTCCGTCTTGTTATCTTCCCTGAGTAATGCACCATGTGCGGCAAGCGGAATAGAGCCAACCGGAAGTTACGCATACACGCTAATACGTCACTTCCGGTCAACATTGACATCCAGGATAAACATCTGGTAAGACTAAAAAGTAACACGGGGCAAAAAGAATTAAGAAATAATCTACAAGATAAAAAGATATTAATATCACAAGTACTCACAATATATACAGAGCATAACGAGAGGGATATAAACAACAAAAATTATTAGCGCAATTTTCGGCGCGAATTGAGGACCGAAATGCGTTGGCTACACTGGTAATACGGCTCAGGATTAGATTTGTTGAGTAGAACACTAATATTCTGTTTTTTATAGTAGCTGTATTGCACTATGTCCGTTTTTGTATAATTTTACAGGTTTATGATGGCATCTCTAAAGCATTGACCCAATCTTTGAGAAAAAGGACCATCACTTAGAAAATCTAACAACATCACTGTTTGGATCCATTTGGGATATTACACATCACATCTATTTTGGGATAACCACATTTGACTTTTACTAAAGATTATTTTTAAGGAAGATTTGTAAAGACATTCTATTGGGGCTGTTTTTTTGGGTGTACACCTCACAGTCATCACAATTATTATTATTTTTCTTTTGCCCTCTGTAGTTTGGCATTTTTTCACGTACACATTTGTGATATCACATTTTTGCACACATATATTTTTTCCTTATTTTTTCTAATTTTTGTTTCAGAGGAACAATTTTTTTCACATTTTGGATACACACATATCTCTTTGAACACTATTTTTGAACATTTTTCCACCTTGCTGAAATTCATATGGACTTTGATTTTTACAAAAGATTTTTCGATCATCACTCTAATACTCTGGACATTTAATTATCCTGAACAGATCTTAGGACTGTTTCTGGATTGTATGGGCACCCTTTGAACATTTCTATTAACTGAACATATACTTAGATTTTAACATTCTTATCAAATAATTACTATAGAGTTTTTTCCTATAGTCTTTTACCCAGTAATATCCTATATATGCTTAGATCGTATATATATATATATATATATATATTATTATTGATTGTCGGAATTTTATTAATTGTCATAATTTCATTCATTGTCCAATTTTATTTAATGTCACATTAAATGTTATATTTTAATTCTTAACAGTATTGATTGATTTTAAGACATTTTTACAATATTTGGATCCTTTTAGATCTGAGTACAATCATTATCTCTACATATATATATATATATATATATATATATATATATATATATATATATATATATATATATCAAGTCGTGGACACCATCTTAAGCCGCTAACCCCTAACTCAGGGTGTTGCAGCGCTGTACCCTCTGGCATTTAATTTTATATCACTGATTTTTTGGAATCTGGTTGGGAGATTCCGCCTTTTAGGTACAGCTTGCATGGTTATATTCAGTGGCGCTGCAAGATATATATTTATTTATTGGATGTCACGTGGGTGCCTGCTAGAAGAGAAGAAGAAGAGGGGGAAAGTTCAGATGGGGAGACAGAGAGGAGGAGGAGGAGACGAGTTGGAAGCAGGGGGAGGTCATCTCAAGGAGCTAGTGGCACAGTCAGATAGCATGCATCGGCACCCGGGGTCAGCCAGAAAGCACGCCGACGCCAATCAACGCATGCTGTTGCCACCACCAGAATGCCGTCATCGCAGAGCTCAGCAGTGTGGCATTTTTTTGTGTGTCTGCCTCTGACAACAGTGATGCCATTTGCAACCTGTGCCAAAAGAAACGGAGTCGTGGGAAGTCCAACACCCACCTAGGTACAACTGCTTTGCGAAGGCACATGGTCTCACATCACAAACGCTGATGGGAAGAACAAATGAGTAGAAGCAGCACACAAACTCAAAGCCACCCTTCTCCTTCTGCTCCAGCATCTTCAGCCACGTCAACCACTGCTGTCCTCCTTGACCCCTCTCAACCATCCTCCACTGAGTCTCTCTTACGTAGCAGTTCCTGGTCATCTGCCCACAGTCAGGTGTCTGTCTAGGACATGTTTGAGCGTAAGAAGCCAATTTCTCAAAGTCACCCCCTTGCCCGCCGTCTGACAGCTGGCTTGTCTGAACTCTTAGCCCGCCAGCTTTTACCATACAAGCTACTGGAGTCTGATGCTTTCAAAAAATTTGTATCTATTGGGACACCGCAGTGGAAGGTACCTGGCAGAAATTTATTTTCACAAAAGGCAATCCCAAACCTGTACTCTATTGTGTGAAAGGAAGTAATGGCATGTCTGGCACACAGCATTGGGGCAAGGGTCCATATGACCACTGATAGCTGGTCTACAAATCATGGTCAGGGCAGGTATATCACCTACACTGCGCATTGGGTAAACCTGCTGACGTCTGACAAGCATGGAATGCGTGGCTCTGCAGAGGAGTTGGTGACACCGCCACGACTTGCAGGCAGGCCTGCTGCTACCTCCTCTACTCCTCCTACTCCATCCTCTTCCATAACCTCTTCCTCGGCTGAGTCCTCTTCTGCTTCTGCATCTTGCTCCACATCAACGGCACCCCCCCCCCCCCCAGCTCCCCAGGTACTATTCAACATCCCGGATACGGCAGTGTCACGTCGTCTTGGGGTTGACTTGCCTGAAAGCGGAGAGTTACACCGCACCAGCACTCCTGTCCGCCCTGAACGCACAGGTGGATCAGTGGCTGACTCCGCACCAACTGGAGATTGGCAAGGTTGTTTCTGACAATGGAAGTAATTTGGTGGCGGCATTGAAATTGGGCAAGTTGACACATGTGCCGTGCATGGCACATGTGTGCAATCTTATTGTACAACGCTTTGTGCATAAGTACCCAGGCTTACAGGACGTCCTGAAGCAGGCCAGGAAGGTGTGTGGCCATTTCAGGCATTCCTACACGGCCATGGCGCACTTGTCTGATATCCAGCGTCGAAACAACCTGCCAGTGAGGCGCTTGATTTGCAACAGCCCGACACGGTGGAATTCAACACTCCTAATGTTCGACCGCCTGCTCCAACAAGAAAAAGTTGTTAATGAGTATTTGTATGACCGGGGTGCTAGGACAGCCTCTGGGGAGCTGGGGATTTTTTTGCCAAATTACTGGACGCTCATGCGCAATTCCTGTAGGCTCATGCGTCCTTTTGAGGAGGTGACAAACCTTGTCAGTCGCACCCAAGGCACCATCAGCGACATCATACCATTTGTTTTCTTCCTGGAGCGTGCCCTGCGAAGAGTGCTGGATCAGGCCGTAGATAAGCGTGAAGAGGAAGAGTTGTGGTGTCCATCACCACCAGAAACAGCCTTATCAGCATTGCTTGCTGGACCTGTGGCAACGCAGGAAGAGGATTGTGAGGAAGAGGAGTCAGAGGAGGAATGTGGCTTTGAGGAGGAGGAGGAGGAAGACCAAGCACAACAGGCATCCCAGGGTGCTCGTTGTTGTCACCTATCTGGTACCCGTGGTGTTGTACGTGGCTGGGGGGAAGAAGATACCCTCAGTGACATCAGTGAGGACGAGGAACGGGACATGATTAGCTCGGCATCCAACCTTGTGCAAATGGGGTCTTTCATGCTGTCGTGCCTGTTGAGGGACCCTCATATAAAAAAGCTGAAGGAGAACGACCTGTACTGGGTGTCCAAGCACGTTTTTTGTTCAATATTCCCGGTTCCTCTAAATTATCTCTGGGTTCCTCAAATCAATGCCATACCTGTACTCTATTGTGTAAAACCCCCGGTATAAGCATAAAGTGCCTGAAATGTTACCAAATTCCCGCAAGTCGGAAAGGATGGAGCATTTCAAAAATAAATTTAAAAATATGCTTTACACAGCGTATAAGGTTGATGTCACAGCACAATGGGAATCTAACAGGGGAAGAGATGAAAGTAATCCTCCTCCTCCTCCCACGACCACAGCGGCAAGGACAGGACGCTTTCCTGACATGTTGTTGATGGAGGACATGCGGACCTTTTTAACTCCTATGCATCGCCAGAGCCTTTCGGGATCTAGCCTCAGAGAAAGACTCAACCGACAGGTAGCAGACTACCTAGCATTAACTGCGGATCTCGACACTCTGAGGAGCGATGGACCCTTTGACTACTGGGTGTGCAGGCTTGACCTGTGGCCTGAGCTATCCCAATTTGCAATTGAACTTCTGGCCTGCCCCGCTTCAAGTGTCCTGTCCAAAAGGACCTTCAATGCAGCAGGAGGTTTTGTCACTGAGAAGAGAAGTCGCCTAGGTCAAAAAGTCTTGATTATCTCACCTTTATTAATATGAATGAGGGATGGATCCCGAAGGGACTGACATTGGGCGATACATTTGAGTAAAAAAGGCCTGATGATGAGATGAGCTGCCTTGGGCTACAAATGGTACACACGCTGGCTTTTTTTTCTTATAATGCAGGATGACTTGCGTGACTTATCCGCCAACAATTAGTGTTCAAGCCGCAAGGTTTTAGGGCACTTTCTAACTGTTTTACAAACATCTATTTTTCTGGCCACTGCTACAGCAGCGGCTGCAACAATACCAAATTTTTAAGTCATTTGTACATGCCTAATTTTTCTGGCCTCTGCTGCTGCACTGGGGCTACAAAACTCAAAGCAAAAAAAGGCACATAACAGTGATTAAACTGTTAAGAATAGTACTACTTAACACACCACTCATATCTGGTGGCACAGTACATTGCACGCGCAGTGCCCCAAATTTGAAGTAGGAGGACCGACCAAGCATCTTTTTCCATCTCTTGGTTCCGAAAAATTATCTCCGGGTTCCATCGATGCCATACCTGTACTCCATTGTGCAAAAGGATGGCATATGTGGTGTTTCATGCTGTTGTGCCTGTTTTGGGTCGTGGGCCATCGTATAAAAAGGCTGAAGGAGAACGACCTGTACTGGGTGTCCACGCTACTAGACCCCCGGTATAAGCATAAAGTGCCTGAAATGTTACCAAATTCCCGCAAGTCGGAAAGGATGGAGCATTTCAAAAATAAATTTAAAAATATGCTTTACACAGCGTATAAGGTTGATGTCACAGCACAATGGGAATCTAACAGGGGAAGAGATGAAAGTAATCCTCCTCCTCCTCCCACGACCACAGCGGCAAGGACAGGACGCTTTCCTGACATGTTGTTGATGGAGGACATGCGGACCTTTTTAACTCCTATGCATCGCCAGAGCCTTTCGGGATCTAGCCTCAGAGAAAGACTCAACCGACAGGTAGCAGACTACCTAGCATTAACTGCGGATCTCGACACTCTGAGGAGCGATGGACCCTTTGACTACTGGGTGTGCAGGCTTGACCTGTGGCCTGAGCTATCCCAATTTGCAATTGAACTTCTGGCCTGCCCCGCTTCAAGTGTCCTGTCCAAAAGGACCTTCAATGCAGCAGGAGGTTTTGTCACTGAGAAGAGAAGTCGCCTAGGTCAAAAAGTCTTGATTATCTCACCTTTATTAATATGAATGAGGGATGGATCCCGAAGGGACTGACATTGGGCGATACATTTGAGTAAAAAAGGCCTGATGATGAGATGAGCTGCCTTGGGCTACAAATGGTACACACGCTGGCTTTTTTTCTTATAATGCAGGATGACTTGCGTGACTTATCCGCCAACAATTAGTGTTCAAGCCGCAAGGTTTTAGGGCACTTTCTAACTGTTTTACAAACATCAATTTTTCTGGCCACTGCTACAGCAGCGGCTGCAACAATACCAAATTGTTAAGTCATTTGTACATGCCTAATTTTTCTGGCCTCTGCTGCTGCACTGGGGCTACAAAACTCAAAGCAAAAAAAGGCACATAACAGTGATTAAACTGTTAAGAATAGTACTACTTAACACACCACTCATATCTGGTGGCACAGTACATTGCACGCGCAGTGCCCCAAATTTGAAGTAGGAGGACCGACCAAGCATCTTTTTCCATCTCTTGGTTCCGAAAAATTATCTCCGGGTTCCATCGATGCCATACCTGTACTCCATTGTGCAAAAGGATGGCATATGTGGTGTTTCATGCTGTTGTGCCTGTTTTGGGTCATGGGCCATCGTATAAAAAGGCTGAAGGAGAACGACCTGTACTGGGTGTCCAAGCACGTTTTTTGTTCAATATTCCCGGTTCCTCTAAATTATCTCTGGGTTCCTCAAATCAATGCCATACCTGTACTCTATTGTGTAAAAGTATGGCATATGTGGTGTTTCATGCTGTTGTGCCTGTTGAGGGTCGTGGGCCATCTTATAAAAAGGCTGAAGGATAACGACCTGTACTGGGTGTCCAAGCACGTTTTTTGATCAATATTCCAGGTTCCTCTAAATTATCTCCGGGTTCCTCAAATCAATGCCATACCTGTACTCTATTGTGCAAAAGGATGGCATATGTGGTGTTTCATGCTGTTGTGCCTGTTTTGGGTCGTGGGCCATCTTATAA
Source organism: Bombina bombina (assembly GCF_027579735.1). NCBI lineage: Eukaryota > Metazoa > Chordata > Amphibia > Anura > Bombinatoridae > Bombina > Bombina bombina. The sequence continues at coordinate 1,042,458,933 of NC_069502.1, forward strand.
AAAGACTGAAGGAGAACGACCTGTACTGGGTACCCAAGCAAGTTTTTTGTTCAATATTCCCGGTTCCTCTAAATTATCTCTGGGTTCCTCAAATCAATGCCATACCTGTACTCGATTGTGCAAAAGGATGGCATATGTGGGGTTTCATGCTGTTGTGCCTGTTGAGGGTCGTGGGCCATCGTATAAAAAGACTGAAGGAGAACAACCTGTACTGGGTGCCCAAGCAAGTTTTTTGTTCAATATTCCCGGTTCCTCTAAATTATCTCCGGGTTCCTCAAATCAGTGCCATACCTGTACTCTATTGTGCAAAAGGATAGCATATGTGGGGTTTCATGCTGTTGTGCCTGTTTTGGGTCGTGGGCCATCGTATAAAAATGTTGAAGGAGAACGACCTGTACTGGGTGTCCAAGCACGTTTTTTGTTCAATATTCCCGGTTCCTTTAAATTATCTCCGGGTTCCTCAAATCAATGCCATACCTGTACTCTATTGTGCAAAAGGATGGCATATGTGGTGTTTCATGGTGTTGTGCCTGTTGAGGGTCGTGGGCCATCTTATAAAAAGGCTGAAGGATAACGACCTGTACTGGGTGTCCAAGCACGTTTTTTGATCAATATGCCCGGTTCCTCTAAATTATCTCCGGATTCCTCAAATCAATGCCATAACTGAACTCTATTGTGAAAAAGGATGGCATATGTAGTGTTTCATGCTGTTGTGCCTGTTGAGGGTCGTGGCCCATCGTATAAAAAGGCTGAAGGAGAATGACCTGTACTGGGTGTCCAAGCACATTTTTTGTTCAATATTCCCGGTTCCTCTAAATTATCTCCGGGTTCCTCAAATCAATGCCATACCTGTACTCGATTGTGCAAAAGGGTGGCATATGTGGTGTTTCATGCTGTTGTGCCTGTTGAGGGTCGTGGCCCATCATATAAAAAGGCTGAAGGAGAACGACCTGTACTGGGTGTCCAAGCATATTTTTTGTTCAATATTCCCGGTTCCTCTAAATTATCTCTGGGTTCCTCAAATCAATGCCATACTTGTACTCTATTGTGCAAAAGGATGGCATATGTGGTGTTTCATGCTGTTGTGCCTGTTGAGGGTAGTGGGCCATCGTATAAAACGGCTGAAGGAGAATGACCTGTACTGCCTTGCTGCTCCTTTTAGGCAGGCCAGCTCTTTGAATACAGGCCCACAGACTTTGTAACAGATGCCTCTTTTAGGGAGAGGTGCAGCCATAATGCAGGGTCAGAACCTCTGTCTGCAACTGGTATACTTGATTGTGCAAAAGGAAGTAACCTTACCATGGTTCCCTGACCGCACGTCTTGTTGTTATATTTTGGTGAGGGTAATCATGCAGGCCATATAGACCTCCCCCGATAGGGGGAGTAACAGGGATGGAAGTGCTAAGAATAGTACTACCTTACACAACCTAGTTAGCCATGGGACCCAGTCCAAGACCGCATGTCTTGTTGTTTTGTTCGGTCCAGCTAATCATGCAGGCCATATAGACCTCCCACCATTAGGGGTTGCAACAGGTATTAAACTAATAAGAACAGTACTACTGAAATAAACCTACTTAACATGGTTCCAAGAGCGCAGGTTTTATTGTTGTACTTTGTTAGGCTAATCATGATGGCCATGTAGACCTCCCCCGAGAGGTCTGGAAGTAACAGGGATGAAAGTGCTAAGAATAGTACAACTTTACACAACCTAGTTAGCCATGGGTCCCATTCCAAGACCGCATGTCTTGTTGTTTTGTTTGGTCCGGCTAATCATGCAGGCCATATAGACCTCCAACCATTAGGGTTGTAACAGGTATTAAACTAATAAGAACAGTACTACTGAAATAAACATACTTAACATGGTTCCAAGAGCGCAGGTTTTATTGTTGTACTTTGTTAGACTAATCATGATGGCCATGTAGACCTCCCCCGAGAGGTGGGAGTAACAGGGATGAAAGTGCTAAGAATAGTACTACTTTACACAACCTAGTTAGCTATGGGTCCCAGTCCAAGACCGCATGTCTTGTTGTTTTATTTGGTCCGGCTAATCATGCAGGCCATATAGACCTCCCACCATTAGGGGTTGTAACAGGTATTAAACTAATAAGAACAGTACTACTTAACACAGGGATTAAAGTGCTAAGAATAGTACAACTTAACACAACCTAGTTAACATGGGTCCCAGACCGCATGTCTTGTTGTTATATTTTGTCAGGATAATCAGACAGGCCATATACACCTAACAGGGATTAAAGTGCTAATAATAGTACTACTTAACACAACCTAGTTACCATGGGTCAAAGACCGCATGTTTAATTATTATACTTTGTCAGGGTAATTATATATCTAACAAATCTATCTATTTATCTTCTATCGATTCTATCTAACTATCAATCTATTTATATCTATCTATCCTATCTATCTTCTGTCCGGACTGTTTTGAGACAGCCACTTGTGTTTTTGACAAATTTGAATTAGGAGGACAGACCAATCACAGGGATTAAACTGCTAAGAATAGTACTACTTAAGAAAACCTAGTTATACCAGTACCACCATGGGTCCCAGACCGCATGTTTGTTATACTTTGTCAGGATAATCGTGCAGGCCATATAGACCTCCCCCGATAGGGGGAGTTACAGAGATTAAAGTGCTAAGAATAGTACAACTTAACACAACCTAGTTAACATGGGTCCCAGACCGCATGTCTTGTTGTTATATTTTGTCAGGATAATCAAGCAGGCCATATAGTCCTCCCCCGATAGGGGGAGTAACAGGGATTAAAGTGCTAAGAATAGTATTACTTAACGCAACCTAGTTACATTGGGTCCCAGACCGCATGTTTAATTATTATACTTTGTCAGGGTAATCAGGGTAATTATATATCTAACAAATCTATCTATTTATCTTCTATCGATTCTATCTAACTATCAATCTATGTATATCTATCTATCAAATCTATCTATCTCGTGTCCTGACTGTTTTGAGACAGCCACTTGTGTTTTTGACAAATTTGAATTAGGAGGACAGACCAATCACAGGGATTAAACTGCTAAGAATAGTACTACTTAAGAAAACCTAGTTATACCAGTACCACCATGGGTCCCAGACCGCATGTTTGTTATACTTTGTCAGGGTAATCGTGCAGGCCATATAGACCTCCCCCGATAGGGGGAGTTACAGAGATTAAAGTGCTAAGAATAGTACAACTTAACACAACCTAGTTAACATGGGTCCCAGACCGCATGTCTTGTTGTTATATTTTGTCAGGATAATCAAGCAGGCCATATAGTCCTCCCCCGATAGGGGGAGTAACAGGGATTAAAGTGCTAAGAATAGTATTACTTAACGCAACCTAGTTACATTGGGTCCCAGACCGCATGTTTAATTATTATACTTTGTCAGGGTAATCAGGGTAATTATATATCTAACAAATCTATCTATTTATCTTCTATCGATTCTATCTAACTATCAATCTATGTATATCTATCTATCAAATCTATCTATCTCGTGTCCTGACTGTTTTGAGACAGCCACTTGTGTTTTTGACAAATTTGAAGTAGGAGGACAGACCAATCACAGGGATTAAACTGCTAAGAATAGTACTACTTAAGAAAACCTAGTTATACCAGTACCACCATAGGTCCCAGACCGCATGTTTGGTTGTTATACTTTGTCAGGGTAATCATGCAGGCCATATAGACCTCCCCAGATAGGGGGAGTTACAGGGATGAAAGTGCTAAGAATAGTACTACTTAACACAACATAGTTACCATGGGTCCCAGACCGCATGTTTTGTTGTTATACTTTGTCAGGGTAATCATGCAGGCCATATAGACCTCCCTTGATAGGGGGAGTAACAGGGATTAAAGTGCTAAGAATAGTACAACTTAACACAACCTAGTTAACAGTGGTTCCCAGACCGCATGTCTTGTTGTTATATTTTGTCAGGATAATCAGGCAGGCCATATAGAACTCCCCCGATAGGGGGAGTAACAGGGATTAAAGTGCTAAGAATAGTACTACTTAACACAACCTAGTTAACATGGGTCCCAGACCGCATGTCTTGTTGTTATATTTTGTCAGGATAATCAAGCAGGCCATATAGACCTCCCCCGATAGGGGGAGTAACAGGGATTAAAGTGCTAAGAATAGTATTACTTAACACAACCTAGTTACCATGGGTCAAAGACCACATGTTTAATTATTATACTTTGTCAGGGTAATTATATATCTAACAAATCTATCTATTTATCTTCTATCGATTCTATCTAACTATCAATCTATGTATATCTATCTATAAAATCTATCTATCTCGTGTCCGGACTGTTTTGAGACAGCCACTTGTGTTTTTGATAAATTTGAAGTAGGAGGACAGACCAATCACAGGGATTAAACTGCTAAGAATAGTACTACTTAAGAAAACCTAGTTATACCAGTACCACCATGGGTCCCAGACCGCATGTTTGGTTGTTATACTTTGTCAGGGTAATCATGCAGGCCATATAGACCTCCCCTGATAGGGGGAGTTACAGGGATGAAAGTGCTAAGAATAGTACTACTTAACACAACATAGTTACCATGGGTCCAAGGCCGAATGTTTTGTTGTTATACTTTGTCAGGGTAATCATGCAGGCCATATAGACCTCCCTTGATAGGGGGAGTAACAGGGATTAAAGTTCTAAGAATAGTACAACTTAACACAACCTAGTTAACAGTGGTTCCCAGACCGCATGTCTTGTTGTTATATTTTGTCAGGATAATCAGGCAGGCCATATAGACCTCCCCCGATAGGGGGGGTAACAGGGATTAAAGTGCTAAGAATAGTACTACTTAACACAACCTAGTTACCATGGGTCCCAGACCGCATGTTTTGTTGTTATACTTTGTCAGGGTAATCATGCAGGCAATATAGACCTCCCTTGATAGGGGGAGTAACAGGGATTAAAGTGCTAAGAATAGTACTACGTAACACAACCTAGTTACCATGGGTCCCACACCGCATGTTTTGTTGTTATACTTTGTCAGGGTAATCATGCAGGCCATTGTAAAGATCATATTTATGTATAACCTTTAAACTAATTTCCTCTAAACCAGGTATTCATATAAGAGAAAAGAAATATATAAGTTTGTGTATCACTAGGTAAAGCAAAACAAGGTTTGCATATTCGCTTAGTGAAATTTAGTTTTAGCCTCAATTTGAGTTCACGCTATACAAACTGATACATATAACAAAACCCAGTGAGGCTTAAAAAGGTTAAGGTAAACATAGTAAATTGCAAGGTTGTATGAATGAGATCTAAAATGACCTAACTAAATACTAGCTACTTGTGAAAGTAATATCAGGCATATGCGAAGCAAAGATAGTGTGTTAAAATGTTAGAAGCAATGGTACAATCAGACCTGATACCGGTAGTTGTTTAGGAGAGGAGCCGGAGAGCTGCAGCGATGAGTCAGCGTGCACGCTGAGAGATTCTGAGGCAGGGAGAGGAGCTGCGGCTGCAGCTGATGACGCGTCAGGTGTTACGTCAGTGAAACGTTCAGGATGAGCACGGAGCGCTCCGGCAGTAGATTTACTTCCACAGCGGTGGAACAAAGTTGCTTCACAGGTGAAGAGATCTCCTAACACAGCGTGTAGATAGGATATCCGGAGACAAGGAAATAAGGCAGGATGCTTGAGCAGCTTGTAAGGTAGTGGCAAACTCAATTAACCAGCAAAGGTAGCTGGCAACCAGAATGTTTAAATAAGCCTGAACAGGAAGAGGAGGATCCAAGAACTGTCACAGGAGTTAACCCTTACAGCCATATAGACCTCCCCCGATAGGGGGAGTAAGATGGATTAAACTGCTAAGACCAGTACTACTTAACACAACCTAGTTACCATGGGTCCCACACCGTGTTTCTTGTTGTTATACTTTGTCAGGGTAATCATGCAGGCCATATAGACCTACCCCAATAGGGGGAGTAACAGGGATTAAAGTGCTAAGAATAGTACTACTTAACACAACCTAGTTGCCATGGGTCCCAGACCGCATGTTTTGTTGTTATACTTTGTCAGGGTAATCATGCAGGCCATATAGACCTCCACCGAAAGGGGGAGTAAGAGGGATTAAACTGCTAAGAAAAGTACTACTTAACACAACCTAGTTACCATGGGTCCCAGACCGCGTGTCTTGTTGTTATACTTTGTCAGGTTAATCATGCACGCCATATAGACCTCCCCCGATAGGGGGAGTAACAGGGATTAAAGTGCTAAGAATAGTACTACTTAACACAACATAGTTACCATGGGTCCCAGACCGCATGTTTCATTATTATACTTTTTCAGGGTAATTATATATCTATCAAATCTAACTTATTTATCTTCTATCGATTCTATCTATCTATCACTCTATGTATATCTATCTATCTCTTGTCCGGACTGTTTTGAGACAGCCACTTGTGTTTAGGACAAATTTGAAGTAGGAGGACAGACCAATCATCTTCTTCCATCTCCCTGTTCCAAAAATGCAGGCCATATAGACCTCCCCCGATAGGGGGAGTAACAGGTAGTAGTAAACTGCTAAGAATAGTACTACTTAACACACCCCGGGTCCCAGACCGCATGTCTTATTGTTATACTCTGTCAGGGAAATTATATATCTTTAAAATCTATCTATTTATCTATCAAATCTATCTAACTATCAATCGTATCTATCAAATGTATATTGCATCTATTGATCGATGTAATTCGTATCTATAAAATGTATATTGCATCTTTTGATCGATGTAATTCGTATCTATCAAATGTATATTGCATCTTTTGATCGATAACATTCGTATCTATCAAATGGATATTGCATCTATTGATCTATGTAATTCGTATCTATCAAATGTATATTGCATCTATTGATCTATGTAATTTGTATCGATCATATGTATATTGCATCTATTGAGCTATGTAATCTATGTATCTATCTATCTATCTATCTCATGGTTGTGCAAATGGACTGTTTGTGGTTGTTTGCGGTGCGTTACACTTGGAGTTTGGTCTGTCACTGTGAAGCAGGCGTAACCCTTACACTACCTGATCGATACGACATCATAACTGATGTTTTAAAGCACGTTATTGCAAACAATTTATTAATGTTAGGTGATTTAGGCCATTTATGGGTTAAAAGCAGACTCTGCATCAACTATGTAATTTTCCATGGGAGTTTTGACATGGATTCCCCTCCAGCATGCCACAGTCCAGGTGTTAGTACCCTTGAAACAACTTTTCCATCACTATTGTGGCCAGAAAGAGTCCTTTTGGGTTTTAAAGTTCGCCTGCCTATTGAAGTCAATGGCAGTTCGCGTGGTTCGAACTCGAAATTTTTAAGTTCGCGACATCACTAATTCGAATGTGACATTCGAATTGGAATGTCACATTCGCATTCAAAATAGTATTTCTAGTCTAATACTGTTTTATAAATGTAATATTCGAATTTTAATGTCACATTTGAATTTGAATGTGACATTCAAATTTGAAATAGTATTTCTAGTCTAATACTGTGTTTTATAAATGTAATATTCAAATTTGAATGTGACATTCAAATTCGAAATAGTATTTCTAGTCTACAATTGTGATTTATAAATGTAATATTCAAATTTGAATGTGATATTTGAATTCGAATGTCACATTTGAATTCGAAAGTCACATTCGAATTCAAAAGTGACATTCAAAAACTGTAAATAACATTTGATAATAGAATGTTTAAGAATATTCTATTATGTAAATCGAATTTCTACAATAACATTTGTTCTAACATTTGAATTCGAATATAAACACATTCGCCCATTCCTAATAAAGAAGCAGAGATTTACTCAGTAGTTTAATGTCAATTGAAGAATAATCTCAATGCACAGATCTTCGACTAGACTTTCCAAAGTGATTACTAATCAAATCAAATGTTACTGCTTCACATTTTTTGGGGTTCCATTTATCAAGCTGCATATACAACTTTGGAGTTCCTTCAGTGCAGGTTTGTATGAGCGAGCTTGCAGCCGATAGTAAAGAAGCAGCTGTCATCAGACTGCTGCTTCAGAATCTTTACACCAGCTCTTGGCTAGTGGATTAAAATCACCCTGGACACTTTTGCCCAGGGTGATTGACAGCCCCTACTCATGCGCCATAGGGCTGGCGTGAGCAGGGGATGGCATTGCACAAGCAGACTCTTTCTGTGATTATTGTCAGACAAGTCCAGAAAAATGAACCCTGTCTGGAAGTAGCACCTGCACTATTATTCATGTGTTATATACTATAGGTAGAAACTTGCACAACATAGCTGATGCATACACAGGTCTGCAATAAAAAAATAAAGCACACAGCTGAGACTTGGTGCTGAACATACCACTGCCCTACATTACTTAACTACAGTTAATTTAGAATGGAAAATATAAACAAAATGAAAAATACACTTGAAAAAGATATTAGACACAAAATGCTTGTTCTACTCTCCCTAGAGTGATCAAAAAGCACATTTTTATAACCTGCCAATGCTGCAAATCAAATAACTGGTTTAGAAAATGTGTAACCTAGGTTACAGATTTTGTTCTTTGTTCTCTCTAGGAGTTTCAGACAAAGCACAATTTAAAAAAAAAAAAAAAAAAACATGAGGTGTTTAATGTCCTTTCTAAAAAACTTACAGCTAGATTACAAGTTGTGTGTTCATGTATTAACGCTGAAAAAATGGTAATTTCAGCATTAAAACAGCACCGCAGCCATTACAAGTCTTGTCGGTATAGCTGTACCGCAAGTCTTTTAGCCTGTAACGCAACGTCAGTTTCGCACACGTAAAAATTACATTTTTTCATGGGACTTCCAAAGCACAGCCATTACAAGTTTTGCGGTGAGGCTTAAAAGCTTGTGTTGCAGCCTATACTGACAAGATCCGTTTCGCCATCTGAGAACAGTAGTTATGAGTTTTACGCAAAAAATGTTACATGAAACTCATATCTAAACTGTTGCAAAGTACACTAAAACCCATAAGCTACCTATTAACCCCTAACCCGAGGCCCTCCTGCATCACAAACACTATATTAAAGTCATAACCCCTAATCTGCTGCTCCCGACATCGCCGCCACTAATATGTTACATAAAACCCATAACTAAACTGTTACAAAGTACACTAACACCCATAAACTACCTATTAACCCCTAAACCGATGCCCTCCCGCATCACAAACACTATATTAAAGTTATTAACTCCTAATCTACTGCTCCCGACATCGCCACCACTAATAAAATTTATTAACCCCTATTCCGCCGCTCCCTGACATCGTCACCACCATACTAAATTTATTAACCCCTAAACCACCACCCTACCCCATCGCAAACACTATTTAAATATTATTAACACCTAATCTGACATCCGCCCAGATCGCCCCCACCATACTAAAGTCATTAAGCGCTACACCACCACCACTATAATAAACCTATTAACCCCTAAACCGCAATCCCCCCACAACAAAATATACTAAATTAAACTATTAACCCCTAAACTGAAAGACCCCCACATCGCAATAAACTAATTTAAATTAGTAAACCCTAAACCTAACACCCCCCTAACTTTATATTAAAATTACAATTCCCTATCTTAAATTAAAACTTACCTGTCAAATTAAAAAAACTAAGTTTAAACTAAAATTAAACTAAAATAACTATTAAACTAAAATTAAACTAACTACCAATTAAATAAAACTAAAATACACATAAAAAATCCTAACACTACTCTAAAAATGACAAGGAATCTAATAAACACTAAATTACGAAAAATAACAAACAAATTATCAAAAATAAAAAAGAATTACACCTAATCTAATAGCCCTATAAAAATAAAAAAGCCCACCCAAAATAAAAAAAAAAACCTAGCCTACAATAAACTACAAATAGCCCTTAAAAGGGCTTTTTATAGTGCATTGCCCTAAGTTAAACAGCTATTTTACCTGTAAAAAAATACAAAGACCCCCATCAGTAAAACCCACCACCAAACCAACTACCCAAAATTAAAAAACCTAACTATAACAAAAATCTAAGCTGCCTAGTGCCCTGAAAAGGGCATTTGTATGGGCATTGCCCTTAAAAGGGCATTTAGCTATTTTGCATTGCCCTGAAAAGGGCATTTAGCTCTTTTATGAAAAGCCTAAACTCAAAAAAAAACAACACTCACAAAAATTTTAAAAATCCTAACACTAACCCCCGAAGATCCACTCACAGTTGCTGAAGTTCCACTTGAAGGATCTTCATCACGGCAGCTCCATCTTCATCCCGGTGGCTCCAGCTTCATCCAGGCGGCAGGCGGCTCCATCTTCATCCAGGCAGCATCTTCTATCTTCATCCCGGTGGCGCCGAGCGGGTCCATCCTGAAGATATCTGGCGCGTAGCATACTATTCATACTGTTACCGCCATATACTGAATCTTTAATGAAAGGTTTTGGAAATTCAAATCAGCCAATAGGATGAGATCTAATGAAATCCTATTGGCTGTTCAAATCAGCCAATAGGATGAGAGCTACTAAAATTCTATTGGCTATTCAAATTAGCCAATAGAATTTCAGTTGCTCTCATCCTATTGGCTGATTTGAACAGCCAATAGGATTTTAGTAGCTCTCATGCAATTGGCTGATTTGAATTTGCAAAATCAACAGCCAATAGGAATTTAAGGGACGCCATTTTGATTCGCGTACCTTGCATTGAAGATTCAGTATACGGCAGCGACCGCATGAAGAGGATGCTCCATGCCAGATGTCTTCTGGATGAACCCACTCAACCGGGATGAAGATAGAAGACGCTGCCGAGATGAAGATAGAAGAAGCGCATAACTTGTAATCTAGGTGATATTTATGTAGTACATAATGGCCATTTAAAGACAGTAAAGACGTAATTAGTCTTTCATGATTTAGACAGAACATACAATTTTAAACAACTTTCCAATTTCCTTTTACTTTTTAATTTGCTTCCTTCTCTTGTTATCATTTGCTGAAAGGTTTATCTAGGTAAGCTCAGGAGCAGCAAAGAACCTAGGTTCTAACTGCTGATTGGTAGCTGCATATATATGCCGATTGTCATTGGCTCAACCATGTGTTTGGTTAGAAACCAGTAGTGCATTGCTGCTCCTTCAACAAATGATGCCAAGAGAATGAAATAAATTTGATAATAGAAGTAAAATTGTGTGTTCTACCTAAATCATGAAAAATACATTTTGGGTTTTATGTCCCTTTAAGTTAATGGGTTTGTGGTTCACAAAAAAAAAAAAAAAAAAATATATATATATATATATATATATATATATATATACAAGAATCCAATAATTGTACTCTTTGGATTTGAATCACAGCGACCTTTAATGTATGACATTTCGGGACATCACCCCTTCCTCAGACAAATATAAAGTGCAAACAACCGTGTTTAAATATACAATAAGCCACTTGTCCTTCAAACTTAACCAATCACAAGGGTAAATCATCAGCAGTGAATAATCATGTCATTGTCATAGTGAACAAAATACAAAATCATTAATAGTATACGGATATGTCATGCATATCGGAAATATAAACATCCTGTGTAAATCAAAAAAATAAAAATCAACAGACATTTTTTTTTTTTTTTTTAAATGTTTTTATTCAAAATTTTACGAATATATAACATAACAGTTGGGGACTCGCAGGACCCCTTTATTTTCATTAATGGAAATAACCGGCATTTTGGGTCATATGACCCAGTCCATGAAATTTCGCTCATTTGGAAAATAAGAAAATAAAATAAATAAATAAATGAGAGTACAGCAGAGCACTTTAGCTTATGAGATTTGAGTGTAGCAAATCAACACGGGGGGGGGGGGGAGGCATTCATATGTGTGAGGTAGGGAAGGGGAGGGGGAAGAGTGTTGCGGTGGGTGTCTCTAGGAACCTACATACGGTACTTAACAGGTAAAATAGTCAAGTCGCCCGCTGTCGGATTAGGCGTCAGTACCCAGAGCCCGAGGGTGCCACAAAGTATCATGGTCATTCTTCCAGTCAGCCCAAACCATCTCAAACAAGTCAGATTTATTGAGATCAAAATATATCGGCTTTTCCATTGTATACAGATATGCCATTGTATGGATGATGTCCTCCCAGCTAGGAGGAACCTCTCTTTTCCAGGTCCTGGCTATATTGGTCTTGATTGAGGCCAGAAGATAGACTGCAAACCGACCTTGGTGACTGGGCAGGGCGTGTAGTCCTAGGTGAAGAAGTGCCAGCGCCGAACCAGCAGACACCCCAATACCAAAATCTGAGAGGGTTCGCATTTCTCTTTCCCATAGGGGTCTAATGATGGGATATTCCCACCAGATATGCAGTAGGCTGCCATGATGACCACAACCTCTCCAACACTGAGGGGAGGTTCCAGGGAACATTTTAGACAATCTTGAAGGGACAAAGTACCAGTGAGAGAGGACCTTATAGTACGTCTCAAACATTGTTACACAATGTAGGGTCTTCTTGGTAAACTGGATGGCTCTTTGCCAAGTTTCAAAAGTGGTTTCAATACCCAGAAGGGTATTCCATCTTAAGAGATCTGGGGCCAGTGTCGGCGGAGAAGTGCCATCCAGCAGAGCATAGTGCCTTGAAAGTGGCCGAATAAGTCTGCGTCCACCCTGCCAGGTAGACTCCCAAGGAGTAAGGGGGCGAGAGGCAGATGGAAGGAACTTCCAACTTCTCAGGAAACTCTGGATCCTACAGATTTCAAACCTGAGAAACTGAGGGACATCTACCTGCTGATTGAGATGCGTCAGGGTTATAAACTCGTTCAGGTTTGTGGTGGACCAAAAGTCCGAGACTTTAGAGACCCCTAACCGAGCCCACGCGTTCGGGTGTGTGTCCGGTAAGTTCTGGAGTAGACCGGATACCGAAGTTATTGGGGAAGGATGGGGAGCAATAAGTTGACAATGTCCAAGTCTGTCCCAGACTGCTAAGCACTCCAGGATGACCAGATTACTTATGTTCAATGATCTGCGGCTATGTTGTGGAATCCAGAGAACATCTCGGAGGAAAACACTGGGCGGCAATGATGCTTGCTCAAGTTCTCTCCACCTGTCTCGAGACTGAAGTACTCCCCATTGGGAGATATGCGTTAGCATGGCACCTTCATGGTATTTCACAACCGACGGTGAAGCTAGTCCTCCTAATGGATTAGGGAACTGCAGTGTCTTATGGGCGATTCGGGGAGTTTTGCCTTGCCAGATGAATTTCGTGAATTCACTCTGGAATTGGAGAAGAAGGTGTCTTGGCGAAATAAATATGTCAGTTTAGGGAGGAAAGACATTTTAAGAGAAGATATTCTTCCTATCCATGAAATGGACTTGTGGTCCCACTTGTCCATTAAGTGTCTTAGTTTCACTAGCAGGGGGAGATAATTGTCTTTAATCATTTGTTGGGCACTAGGAGACAACTTAACCCCTAAATGGGTAATCCGTTCGGTTAACCACTTGAAGCGATATTTAGCTGTTAGCTCGCGGATGTAGGTTTACGGGTATCCCCACCAATAAATTTCAGTTTTGTTTGTATTGAGTTTGTAATAGGAGAGATTTCCAAAAATCTTTAAAGTCTCCAGCAACCTAGGTATAGCTTTGGCAGGGTCTGTAGTGAAAACTGTGATGTCGTCTGTGAACAGTGCTATTTTGTGTAGCGAACCCGAGAGTCTAACCCCAGGAAGACATGTGTCCGACCGGATTTTCGCGGCCAGTGGTTCGATCGCCAGAGCAAACAGGGGTGAAAGAGGACACCCCTGCCTGGTGCCATTTGATATTTTGAATGGCGAGGTTCGGAAACCCAGCCCTCTGACAAATGCCGTTGGGGTCGAGTACAGGGCTTTAATAGCCACGCAAATTTCGGGCGGAAACCTAAAGGCTTGGAGCGTTTCCCATAGGTAGTCCCACCGGACTCGATTGAAAGCCTTCTCAGCATCTAAAGAGATGACCGAGAAGGGCTTTTTCATCCTGGTTGACTCGCTCATGATGTTGATAAGGCGTCTGGTATTGTCAGGACCCTCTCTATTATAGATAAACCCCACCTGGTCAGGATTAATTAGGTCCGGCAGCATTTTACCAATGCGGGTGGCCAGGATCTTAGAATAGATCTTAATATCCATGTTGATCAGGGAGATCGGTCTGTAGTTCAAACAGATAGATGGGTCTTTGTCCGGTTTGGGTATGGTGATAATGGCTGCCTGAAGAAATTCCTCTTTAAAGGACCCGGAATTGCTCGCCGAGGCAAAAAATCTAAGTAGATACGGAGCCAGTTCATGAATGTACTGTTTATAGAACTGAGCAGGAAACCCATCAGGCCCAGGAGCCTTAAAGGGCTTCGTGCACCCGATGGTGTGCTTTATGTCAAGCAGGGAGATTGGCAAAGTGAGCGTGGTTTGCTGCTCTACCGTGAGTGCGGGAAGGTTCAGGGTGGATAAGAACTGTTTCATTTCGTCTACTGATGACGGTTTTAAGTCGTCCCCACTGCTAATGTTGTATAGTTTAGAATAGAAATCTGCAAAGCTTTCGCCTATCAGAGATGGCTTCTTAAACAACCTGTTGCCATGTAGGATTTGTGAGATGCGGGTGGCACTGTGTTTGTTTCGTAGTTTATTAGCTAGAAGCGTGTCAGCCTTGTTCCCCTTATGGTAAAACAATTGTTTTAACTTGGAGAGGGCACTCTGAGTCCGCTTCAACTCCAGCTGGTTGATATGATCTCTAACCACTCTGATTTGTTCCGTCAATGCTGCTGAGATAGCTGCTCTATTACTCATTTCCAAGTGTCTGAGTTTGGTGTGCGCCTGTGCAAGCGTTAGACCAGCCAATTTTCTCAATTGGCCCTGTTTGCGGATTATAAGTCCGCGAGCCATTGCTTTGATGGCACCCCATAAGGTATCGTCTGGAGTCTGTCCGTTGTCATTTTGTCTAATTAATTTGGATAGGTCGCATCTCAGTTCTTCCCTGAAAGCTATGTCTGTTAGAATATGACGCGGGAGTCTCCAACCTGTCTGAGTAGTAGGTTTGTCCATGGGGTGTAAGTCCGTTAAGATTAAGTCATGGTCTGACCAGGAGCTTACAGCAATCTCCGAACGCGTGACCGAGTCTAAGGTCTCTGCCTGACAGAACATATGGTCTAACCGAGAGTAGGTCTTATGGGGATATGAGTAGTGAGTATAGTCTCTGTCTCTAGTATGCAAGGACCTCCATATGTCAAAGTAGCCATAGTGAGACATTACATCCCGGAACTTAGCAGAGAGACTGTTTGCTTGGGGGTTAGTGTTGTCCGGGTTCTTAGTTTTACGGTCTAATGAGGGGTCCCAGGTCATGTTAAAGTCGCCCGCCAAGATAACTCGTCCCTGTCTATATTGGTCTACTAATTGGAGAATCTTGCGGAGGCATGTGGGTTGGCGAGAGTTGGGGAGATAGATGGATACCAGTGTGTGTAGTACGTGATTTAATTTACAAATTAGTATGGTGAATCTGGCCTGAAGGTCTCTGAAAGTCTGGATGAGTTTGTATGCTACTCTGCAATGTAGGAGTATGGCTGTGCCCCTGGCTTTCTTAATAAAAGGAGAGTGATCGGGTATCCAGTAAGAACGGGAGTGGAATTGCTTCGGGGAGTCTAACTTCCAATGAGTCTCTTGTATGAAGACAATATCGGGGTTATGAAATTGGAGTTCTCTGGTCAAAAGACTCCGTTTGTGGGGGGAGTTGAGACCTCTCGCGTTATGGGTGAGTAGTCTGAGTCGGTTTGCCATTAGTTTAACGTGAAAGGGAAGGAGGGGAAGGAAAAATAGGGGTATGGTGACGTAGAAAATTCGGAGTATATTCTATGTCAGTGAGTACAGTACTAGAGTTTGAGGTGGAAATAGTCCACCTAGGTGGAACCCTGGCGTCGGCTGCCTGTATGGGGGGGAGCTATACGAGGATGGGCCGGGGTGTCCGGCCTCACTCTATCTATAGATTAAATGGATCTCGTCAGTAACATTTATGTGAGGGCAACTTGACAGCAAGATCTTGCTGAGGGAAGGTGTAAGATGTATGCAACTATGGAATGTCTTGGTCCCTTTAGAAGTGCCCTGAAATGGTAATAAGTAAACATAAACAATAACAATAACACATTAGCCAATGGATCTAGCAACAACAACAACCTTAGCAATAACATTATCAGTATCAGTATCTCCCCAACGAGACAAACTTGCTCAACCTGTGTTAGGGTGACCTCCTGTTATCCTTTAGTGGGACTTAACCTGTAAAGAGAAGGTTATCAACAAAAAAAAAATTTTTTAGATGTCCTCGGTCATCGACCACAACTTTTTTTTTCCCCATTAGAATAAAACAAAAGATAAAGGCTTATTTGTATTTGAGCCTAGTTAGACCTGACTCTTGACAGGGGTCCCCCTTTCGGCTATGTCGGGGAGAAGAAACATAAAGTAGAAAGTCAGGAGTGGGGCATCATTCCAGCTTGTCCCTGACCAATGGTCAGGGTAGAGTCACCAGAGAACCCTAAGAATCCTGTATTGCTTGGGTTTTCTGTTTTTTAGGTTGTTGGTCCCCAGGTGGCCAGTCGGGCGCCGTGGCCCTCAATCTTGCTTTGAGTGGAGCGGGTTCTGTTGTGCTGTCTTTTGTGAGGCCCCATTGTGCAAGCAGAGTGGTGCCTTGAGCCAGTGATGAGACAGTGTGGGTTTGGTTGTCCTTAGTGATTATCAGCTTGGCAGGGTAACCCCAACGATATTTAAGGCCCACCTTTCTAAGCTCGGAGGTGACTGGTTGATAGAGCCTGCGGCTTTGCAAAGTATGAGCCGATAAATACGGTAAAAGCTGGAGATTCTGGAATTTCTCCGCCAATTGTGGTTTACGGAAGGCGGCCTGCATAAGCTTATCTTTGAAAAGGAAGCTGTGGAAGCAGACAATGACGTCTCTAGGTTTGTCTTGTGAGACTGATCTTGGGCGCAAGTCTCTATGGGCCCTCTCCATTGTGGTGGTCATACCTTCAGTAGAATCAAGTAGATTATTGAAGAGCTCAGACAGGTAGGGTTGTAGATCTGCAGGCGAGACATCTTCCGGGATGCCCCGGAATCTGATGTTGTTCCGTCTGGCCCGGTCTTCAACATCCGCCAGTTTGAATTCTAATTGGCTCAACTGGTCAGCCAACGACTCAGAGTATGCAATTAGATTAGACTGGTCTGTGGTGATGTCGTCCTGTCTCCTCTCCAGAGAATCCACCCTGTCTCCAATTTCATCTATATCTTTCTTAAGTTCGGCATGGCTCCTTTGTATTTCCAAAGTGATGGAGCGCGTTTGTTGTGCAAACATTTTTTTGAGAGTCACCTCTGTGATATAGTGTTGTGACCTGGAAGGTGAAGTAGTTTCAGGTTGGGATCTCTCTGCAAGTGACTCTGAGTCACTAAGGTCATCGTGTGACTCCTCAGCAGGCCTCCGCATAGGCTGTGCGAAGTGGTCTAAGACAGTTTTCTTGGATGGACCAGGGGTCGTAGACTGCCTTCTAGCAGTGTGGGGCATGATTGCTTCAACTATGCGGCCACCTGACCTTCTGGGGGACAATCCTATAAACAAGTTGCTAAGTAGGTTAGACAATGTATGGCTAAGTAGAATTAACAGATTCAGTAAGGTTACATTAAGACACTTTAGTTACAGTCAGAGACGAAAGTGAACGTACATTCTAGGAGTGAGGCCTAGTAGATCCACCCGGCTTCTACCCCTCCATCTCTTGTAATCAAAACCAGACCAGAATTTTGCCTATACAAGGGGAGGCCATAGGAATCAAAACGCAGGGGCAGGAGCCGGTCAGAACCTCCCAACACAGGTTGAACATATAAGAATTCCAAAAGCTCCCGCACCCCCAGCTGACCCGGGAACAGTGGATACAACCCAAGGGAAGGGGAAAAGGGATGGGGAAGTGACCAACCCGGACAAGCTGGGTCGGAAAGGGGGGGTCAGCAAGGGGCCCCTCCCCAACAATTACCCCACAGCACTGTTACCCAAATTTTTTATGTTCTGTCACCTTCTACTCTCTTCCTTTACTCCCTCCCCTTTTTTTTTTTTTTTTTTTGTCAGTGGGGTGGGCTTAAGGTAAACAACACGACTCAGAAGTTCGCTAAACTCTGACAGATGTTCCCTTATAGCAGAAGGTTGAAAACTCAGTAGTGTAATTTATCTACCATTCAGGGAGATAGTCTAGGTAAATTGAGGTAAAGCCGCCGATTCTAGTTTAAAGATATTGGGACTTAGGCTGAGGTTGCCGCGTCCTCACTCGCTAAGGTAGTCAGGGTATGGCGGTGACAGTTACAAACTAGGCAAGTATGTGGCCAATGTTAATGAGTGGGGTCTAGACCCGGGGGGGGTGCAGGGGGGGCCAGATGTTGTCAGTTCCTTCTGCGGGCGTTGGCACTTTGTAGTTCCTGAAGATACTACTCCCAGTGAGCCTGGTGTTAAGTTACAGTTATAAAATTAAGCTAAATAAAACAGAGTACAGTACAGTGATATAGTACAGATAACCCGTTAATAACTGTGAGAGACCTGTGGATAAAAGGTTATTGTTAGACAAAAGTATTAGATGACTCTACACCCTAGGCGACAAACCTAAGGACAATAGCACTGACGCAGCAGCCCTTCACAAATATGTTTTATCAAACTGAGTTCACACAGCCATGAGAAGGTAAAATGTGGGTGGAGTAACAAAGTTCAAGCCCTCTTATCTGTCAGTCAATGAGGAGGACTGAAATAGTTGCTAACCAGAACTGGGGTTAGTTGCAAACCTCCTAAGTGATATAGTAAAAGAGTATACACAGACACTGTTCCTTTTTGTCAGGCTCAATAACCTGATACCTCTATGGGCTAGATGGGGTGAAGAGCCACGTGGGCTATAAAGCAAAAGTGAGCAGGGCCTAGTGAAAGGGTAATAACGTCCAGTAAAGGCAGGGGCTGCTGCAAGGAGGGCCCAAAGGACAGGGTAGGGGTTCCTCTCAACGACCAAGAATAACCATGAAAGCAAGGAGGCCCACAGAAATTTGTGAATAAGGTTCAGAGACTGCCAGTGTTTTGGCTAATAAAATACAGTGGTCGGGTTCTCAGAGAATTGCGCCCATCTAGCTCCCTTAGATAAGCTGGCTAGTGGCAGGGCAAAATGCAGGCTTTAATTTAGGGGCCCAGACTTCGTTAATGAGGGAGCTCTCTAGATATCCCTTGTTCTCCTTATCTGGCCAAACTCCCCTCTGGTGATACAGTTGGAGTATCGGGCAGCGTGTGTCTTAAGTCACTGTGTGTTTGGCGCTGCTAGGTTACCACTCACCCGTACTCCTCAAGCTCGGCCTCTATTCTTCTCAGCAATGAGGCATCTGAATCCACTTCAGTGGGATCCAGTTGCCCGTGGTCGCGGGCTGCCAGTCGAGGTAGGCTCCCAACAAGATGGCGGTGTTTTGCGCCAACCAGCGCAGCCTGATGGAGGACGTGGATCCAGGCCCACGACGATCCCAGGCGGTAAGCACTGTAGAGGTGGGAGCAGGCGATCTTGATGAGCCGCAAATATGCGGGATGATGCGGTCTCTTCAGCTACACCACCGCGGGTGGGTAGATTAGTAGTAAGGGGCAGCACGGCGGTCACACTTGGCGCCTCTCAACGGCTTCTGACGGGAAATCCGAGAGGCTCAACTTTACACCCGGTCGGACAGGCTGCAGCTAGTGATGGCTCCGGAGTGGATCCCCGACCCTCCGGAGCAGCTGGAAAAAGTTTTCTGCGGTGCTGGAGTCAGGTCCGGTCAGGTTGTCACTTGGGCCTGATAATCTCAGCTGGGTGATCCGGCTATCAGCCGAAAGTGTAACGGCTGTCCTCTGTAAGGGCTACTTGGCAATATTCTGTCCAGAGAATAGGGTATGTGGACTGTAAGACCGCTATTATATGGCACAATATCAGGAGCTCTTCTCTAGCACGGCCGCTCTTGTTGGCGGTTAGCTCCGCCCCCAACAGACATTTTTTTGTGAAAAATAAAGGAACATTTTTTCTATTGCATCCCTTGTGTATTTAATGTGCAAATCTAGCTATATTTAAATATACATAATTGCAAACACTAATCTCTATATCTCATATTAATAGGGACAAAAGGATATCATAACCCATGTCTAATAGTACATCAACTTGATCAATGTGAAAAATACCTCATGTAAGGGTTCTCCATTAGCCAAACAAACAAACATTTGCAGCGTGGTGTGGACAGGGCTCACCAGGGAGATGGGGGCGTGTCATGTTACGTCATCTCATGTGTCACTACATCCAGCCAATTAGATGTAAGAGTTTACAATCTCCACTAGTATGGCAAATACACAATTACATCAAAAACTATATTTGCTGCTCTTAAAGGGATAGTAAACCCCAAAATTTTGATTATGATTCAGATAGAACATACAATTTTAAACAACTTTCCAATTTTATTATATTATCAAATTGTCTTCATTCTCTTGTTATCCATTTCTGAAGGGACATCATTGCACTACTGTTAGGAAGCTAGTGTATGATATGTGCATATTCATTTTTTAACAAGGGATACTAAGAGAACAAAGCAATACCACAGATACAATCTATCATGGCCAAATATGCAGTAAGACTGGCCATAGATACAACCACAACAAAAGGGTGTGTGTTCACAGTGCTCATGTACCCTACTAGCCAATCATCTGCACATCCACACAATGCTACAATGTATCTCACATCTAAACACTCACTATGATGTACCAAATATATAGAGAGGCAGGTACTTGTGTTAGAAAATACACATATTGCTGTGAAATTACTAACTTGTTCTTAATACTCTGGGAATAGATACTGCATATAAGAAAAAAGCCCCTATACTAGGACAGAACATTATATGTACTTCATATTATGTTTAGATAAAAATTAATACGTAATACTACAAAAGAGCCTATATACAAAAGAACCTCTATACAAAAGAAGAGAATATATCTACTACAGAGTTATTACATGTGGGTGTCACTTATGGAACAAATATCAGCATCTAGCTGGCTACTACCTCATCATACTCTACCTTCAGTCTTTATGCCAATCAGAGTATGGTAGTAAAATGTCCACTCATAAAAAACAGTGCCAATCCACACTGGCATTGAGTCCACATGGGTATACAGTTCCCAGGGTATATATCCATTTGGCTTCTAGTTGTAGAAGCTTTTTCTTTCTGCCCCCACCACATCCTAGAGGGGGTATGTGATCAATTAACAGGATGCAAAGATCCTGAAAAGGGCATTTAGCTCTTTTAAGAAAAGTCCAAACCCTAATCTAAAAAAAAAAACACCCAAAAAATTAAAAAAAAAACTTAACACTAACCTCTGAAGATCCACTTACAGTTTCTAAAGTGCGGACATCCAGACGGCGAAGTCTTCATCCAGGCAGCATCTTCTATCTTCAGGCGGCATCTTCTATCTTCATCCCGGTGGCATCTTCTATCTTCATCCCAGCGGCGCGGAGCGGAGCGGATCCATCCTGAAGACATCCAGCATGGAGCATCCTCTTCATACGGTGGCCGCCGTATACTAAATCTTCAATGCAAGGGAGCCTTTTCAAAATGGCGTCCCTTGCATTCCTATTGGCTGCTTTGATTTTTGAAATACAAAACAGCCAATAGGATGAGAGCTACTGAAAAAATTTGGGGTTTTTTTTAGATTAGGGTTTGGGCTTTTCTTAAAAGAGGGCAAGAAAAATAGCTGAATGCCCTTTTAAGGGCAATGCCCATACAAATGCCCTTTTCAGGGCAATGGGTAACTTAGGTTTTTGTTAGTTAGGTTTTTTATTTTGGGGGGTTGGTTGGGTGGTGAGTTTTACTGTTGGGGGGGTCTTTGTATTTGTTTTCAGGTAAAAGAGCTGATTTCTTTAGGACAATGCAATACAAAAGGGTTATGATAAATGGGCCTCATTGAATTCAACTGCCAATAGTGCCCTTTCAACATGTTTTTGAGCATTCCAAGACAATCTGGAATAATTCTATTATCTTGTGCATGGTCACTGATGCCATTTTAGATATACATATTAATAGATGGTCTAGATTCATTAAACCTATATCTGTATTGTATAGTCCAATGGTAGTGCGCAGAATAGAAATTTACAAATGTATATTATAGACAAATACATAATATATCATACAGCTACTAAATCTGTAGGAAATGGGAGAAAACAAAAATTACAATGTTTGGAACTTTTGTTTTATATTTTATAAAAAGAAATTCCTGAGGAGGAAAAAACTTAAGAGGATGCGCTTGGAACACAGGTTATCAAAGTAGGACCTAACACTTTATATATATATTTTTTTTATTTATGCATACGGGTACAAACCCAATCATAAACAGCACAGTGTTTGGTATGTGTGAAAAATTAATAATAATGACGAAAATAAATTGTGAGTAAAAACAAGTGCTCAGGACAATTTGTGTATAATATTAGTGATACATTGAAATAATCAGATATCACAGATAAACAATGATATTTGTGGCGATGAGTAAAATATATAAAAAGTACTTATCAATGTCCCAAAAAATGCTGTGATGTAAAAAATAAGTGTCCAATCCTAATATGTGAACGGTGTTGTGTTCAGGTGTTTGGCGTGCTCCTCTTGTGTCCCGCGGTGCGATGAGTCAGGGGGTCTAGAATGGAAGATAAACAAGGGGCGCCAACATAGTGTGAATCGTTAGAACAACAAATATAAAAGTGATGTGCAAAAAACTACTCACAAGGAAAGTGGCACCTTAATGAATAAGGTGCAATAAAGCAGGCTGACATTCAAATTCCAGCAGTCAGTACGCTGGAGGTCTCACCCAGAGGACCTGTGGAATCCAGATAGGCGTCTAGAAAGTAGCACCCACGTTTTTTAGGGCCAATGGCCGGACCAGGTGAGCTGCAAGCTGATAGGTGTTCTCCTGCTGCACTCACGCCACCGAGACTTTTCTCCAAAACTGACAGTGTCAGTGTATGAAAGATTCCGTGGTAAAAGTCCTGTTTCAAAAACAAGTGGATCGTGGAAAGAAGCAAAAATACCGGGTCCTGGTATAAAACAAACAGTATTTATTTTGCAACGCGTTTCTCAGTCTATTCCAGACCGTTTCATCAGGCATAATCATAGTTAACAATAGAGATCTATTTAAACCCACAGTGACCCGGAATTGAAACAAAAGGTCAACTCTATTAACAATGTTGCAATTGTAAAAACATTTAACTTTTGATACATTGTATAAATTGGTTTGAACAATTGTGATAACACTTAAATAAAAAGTATATAAAAAATTCTATTCGCAATTACCAAATATATCTGGAAAAAAATATATATCAAGTAAACTGGACATATATTAACATGTGTGTATATGTATATCTCATCTCCTGGTTGGATTCGAACCCAGGACCTAATGTGTGCTAGGCAATGGAAAAATAAAAAGGCTACCTTTATGTCTTGTTTAAATTTCTTGCAAAAAGGATTAGTATTGATACAAAATATATAAATTGATCTACATGTCTCACAATGTCTAGAAGATAATCTCTTATTTGGTCTTTTTAATAAATGACTCTAATTTTTAAAACCAAACTAAAAGGAATTTTCTTATAAATATAAAACTAAAAAAGAAATGTTTGTGACAAATGCTTACTATAAATAAGTGACATATAAAAATTATAAAAAAATATATATGTGTATATATATATATATATATTTTATTTTATTGCTCCACTGGACTCGAACTTGGGACCTTCTGTATGTTAAGCGAGCATGAAATTGATAAGGCTATCTTGAAGGCCTATTTTTATGTTATATATTGGAGCAGAAATATGTTGGGAATAATGTTATTAATAATATGTATATATCTATTTGGGACTCCACTGGACTCGAACTTGGGACCTTCTGTATGTTAGGCGAACATGAAATTGGTAAGGTTATCTTGAAAGTTTGTTATATATTAGGGCAAAAATATATTTAGGAATTATGTTATTAATTGTTTTCAATCATACACAACAAAAAAATAGACTAAAAAGTGTATCCAGAATGTATATAAACAATTGTAGGTGTATGTGTTAATGAATAATCAAACATTAAGATGAAATGTGCAAAATAGTGTATCGTAAAAAATAATATTATACTTTTTATTTAAGTGTTATCACAATTGTTCAAACCAATTTATACAATGTATCAAAAGTTAAATGTTTAACAATTGCAACATTGTTAATAGAGTTGACCTTTTGTTTCAATTCCGGGTCACTGTGGGTTTAAATAGATCTCTATTGTTAACTATGATTATGCCTGATGAAACGGTCTGGAATAGACTGAGAAACGCGTTGCAAAATTAATACTGTTTGTTTTATACCAGGACCCGGTATTTTTGCTTCTTTCCATGATCCACTTGTTTTTGAAACAGGACTTTTACCACGGAACCTTTCATACACTGACACTGTCAGTTTTGGAGAAAAGTCTCGGTGGCGTGAGTGCAGCAGGAGAACACCTATCAGCTTGCAGCTCACCTGGTCCAGCCATTGGCCCTAAAAAACGTGGGTGCTACTTTCTAGATGCCTATCTGGATTCCACAGGTCCTCTGGGTGAGACCTCCAGCGTACTGACTGCTGGAATTTGAATGTCAGCCTGCTTTATTTCACCTTATTCATTTAAGGTGCCACTTTCCTTGTGAGTAGTTTTTTGCACATCACTTTTATATTTGTTGTTCTAACGATTCACACTATGTTGGCGCCCCTTGTTTATCTTCCATTCTGTTTTATATTTTAAACCTCATCAAGTAGCAGTGTCACTATTTATAGAATGAGTAAATCCTGTTACAGAAGATTAAATAAGTTAATATTCCACACAGTTCTTCTTGATTTTACAGGGAGTGCAGAATTATTAGGCAAGTTGTATTTTTGAGGATTAATTTTATTATTGAACAACAACCATGTTCTCAATGAACCCAAAAAACTCATTAATATCAAAGCTGAATAGTTTTGGAAGTAGTTTTTAGTTTGTTTTTAGTTATAGCTATTTTAGGGGGATATCTGTGTGTGCAGGTGACTATTACTGTGCATAATTATTAGGCAACTTAACAAAAAACAAATATATACCCATTTCAATTATTTATTTTTACCAGTGAAACCAATATAACATCTCAACATTCACAAATATACATTTCTGACATTCAAAAACAAAACAAAAACAAATCAGTGACAATATAGCCACCTTTCTTTGCAAGGACACTCAAAAGCCTGCCATCCATGGATTCTGTCAGTGTTTTGATCTGTTCACCATCAACATTGCGTGCAGCAGCAACCACAGCCTCCCAGACACTGTTCAGAGAGGTGTACTGTTTTCCCTCCTTGTAAATCTCACATTTGATGATGGACCACAGGTTCTCAATGGGGTTCAGATCAGGTGAACAAGGAGGCCATGTCATTAGATTTTCTTCTTTTATACCCTTTCTTGCCAGCCACGCTGTGGAGTACTTGGACGCGTGTGATGGAGCATTGTCCTGCATGAAAATCATGTTTTTCTTGAAGGATGCAGACTTCTTCCTGTACCACTGCTTGAAGAAGGTGTCTTCCAGAAACTGGCAGTAGGACTGGGAGTTGAGCTTGACTCCATCCTCAACCCGAAAAGGCCCCACAAGCTCATCTTTGATGATACCAGCCCAAACCAGTACTCCACCTCCACCTTGCTGGCATCTGAGTCAGCCTGGAGCTCTCTGCCCTTTACCAATCCAGCCACGGGCCCATCCATCTGGCCCATCAAGACTCACTCTCATTTCATCAGTCCATAAAACCTTAGAAAAATCAGTCTTGAGATATTTCTTGGCCCAGTCTTGACGTTTCAGCTTGTGTGTCTTGTTCAGTGGTGGTCGTCTTTCAGCCTTTCTTACCTTGGCCATGTCTCTGAGTATTGCACACCTTGTGCTTTTGGGCACTCCAGTGATGTTGCAGCTCTGAAATATGGCCAAACTGGTGGCAAGTGGCATCTTGGCAGCAGCACGCTTGACTTTTCTCAGTTCATGGGCAGTTATTTTGCGCCTTGGTTTTTCCACACGCTTCTTGCGACCCTGTTGACTATTTTGAATGAAACGCTTGATTGTTCGATGATCACGCTTCAGAAGCTTTGCAATTTTAAGAGTGCTGCATCCCTCTGCAAGATATCTCACTATTTTTGACTTTTCTGAGCCTGTCAAGTACTTCTTTTGACCCATTTTGCCAAAGGAAAGGAAGTTGCCTAATAATTATGCACACCTGATATAGGGTGTTGATGTCATTAGACCACACCCCTTCTCATTACAGAGATTCACATCACCTAATATGCTTAATTGGTAGCAGGCTTTCGAGCCTATACAGCTTGGAGTAAGACAACATGCATAAAGAGGAATTTGCCTAATAATTCTGCACACAGTGTATATGAAAATCTTGACAAACATCTTGGATGACGTCATTTAAAGGTACCTTTATTCAGCAAGAAGACGTCGATTGAAGTGGATGCTCCGCGCCGGATGTCTTGAAGATGGAGCCGCTCCGCGTCGGAAGGATGAAGATAGAAGATGCCGTTTGGGTGAAGACTTCTGCACGTCTGGAGGACCACTTCTGCCCGTCTGGAGGACCACTTCTGCTGCTTTCGTTGAGGACATCTTGCCGCTTGAATGAAGACTTCTCCCGGTAAGTGAATGCTCTGGGGTTAGTGTTAGGATTTTTTAAGGGTGTATTGGGTGGGTTTTATTTTTAGGTTAGGGTTTGGGCAGCAATAGAGCTAAATGCCTTTTTAAGGGCAATGCCCATCCAAATGCCTTTTTCAGGGCAATGGGGAGCTTAGGTTTTTTAGTTAGGGTTTTATTTGGGGGGTTGGTTGTGTGGGTGGTGGGTTTTACTGTTGGGGGGTTGTTTGTAAAAAAAATTTACAGGTAAAAGAGCTGATTTCTTTGGGGCAATGCCCCGCAAAAGACCCTTTTAAGGGCTATTGGTAGTTTAGTTTAGGCTAGGGTTTTTTTTTATTGTGGGTGGGCTTTTTTTATTTTGATAGGGCTATTATATTAGGTGTAATTAGTTTAAAGATCTTGTAATTTGTTTTTTATTTTCTGTAATTTAGTGGGTTTTTTTTGTAATTTAGCTAATTTTATTGAATTTAGTTAATTGTATTTCATTTAGGGAATTTATTTAATTGTAAGGTAAGGTTAGGTGTTAGTGTAACTTAGGTTAGGTTTTATTTTACAGGTGAATTTGTATTTATTTTAGCTAGGTAGTTAGTAAATAGTTAATAACTATTTAGTAACTATTCTACCTAGTTAAAATAAATACAAACTTGCCTGTAAAATAAAAATAAACCATAAGCTAGCTACAATGTAACTATTAGTTATATTGTGGCTAGTTTAGGGTTTATTTTATAGGTAACTATTTAGTTTTAAATAGGAATTATTTAGGTAATGATAGTAAGTTTTATTTAGATTTATTTTAATTATATAAGTTAGTGGGTGTTAGAGTTAGACTTAGATTTAGGGGTTAATAAATGTAATATAGTGGCGGCGATGTTGGGGGCGGCAGATTAGGGGTTAATAAATGTAGGTAGGTGGCGGCTATGTTAGGGACAGCAGATTAGGGGTTAATTATATTTAAATAGTGTTTGCAAGGCGGGAGTGCGGCGGTTTAGGGGTTAATATGTTTTTTGTTTTTTTTTCCAAAAAGTTTTTTTATTGAGGATTAAACATTACAGCAGATGTCACAGCGCAGGTGACCAACAGGTTAACATATACATAAACATTATGCCATTGTAATGACACAGTAGATATAGCTATTAATGAAAATACTGAGCATATAGGTCAAGCATGTCAAGTATGAAATAAGATATCTACCATATAAACCTCATTTTCGATTAATGTGAACTAAGAAATATATCAATTATGAAAACCTCGATTACGAACAGTATGAACAAACTCAGAATACAAGGACCGGGTAGTACCTCAGTCCTGCACAGTAACTCAACTTTCTAGGAATTTCGTGAAGTCAGCTTAGGAGTACCTCTCCGTGTACTGCAACTAGTAATTATAGTGCACATCTCCAGGCAGGGGGGGGCCGGGTATGAGAAGAGGCGGGGGGAGGAGGAGTATGAGCTTTCATGCTACATGAGGGGGAAGGGGGAGGAGGGGGAAAGGGGGAAGGACAGGAACATGGTGGTAGGGGTGACTGGAACCTTTAATTCGACTAGGCATTTAGCTTTGAGCTCCCTGGTAGTTAAACTAGGACTCCCAAATCTGCCAGTAAAGCTCTTCCTTGTCCATATGGGAATAGAAACTTTGTTCCATTTTGGCGTACACCTGCATTATAGATGTGACAGCCGTTACATCTGGGGGATGGGTTTGTTTCCAGGCCCTTGCTATCACCAGTTTTGTGGCCGCTAGGACAAAGATGACCAATTTAGAGACGTGGGTTGGAACGCTCCTCGGGAAAATGTGTAGAAGAGCGATTGCAGGAGTGAGTGGGATAGAGAGCCCAAGGTTAGCACAGAGGGTTTTTACCTGTGTCCAGAGAGGTGCCAGTTTTGGGCAGTCCCACCAAATATGCATATCTGAGCCTCTTTGCATGCACTCTCTCCAACACAAAGGGGGCGTTGTGGGGAACATCTGTGACAACCTCGTGGGAGTATAGTACCATTTTAAGAATAATTTCATGTAAGCTTCTAATGTATTTGCACAGTGTACCGTCTTTTTAGTTAACGTCATGGCTGTGGATAGGTCTTTATCTGAAATAGGTCTGGATAAGTCACCCTCCCAAGCCCTTAGCTGCCATGGTCTGTCTTTGTTAGTGGACGACTGTAGAAGATCATAGTGGAACGATATGAGCCTAGGAGTCCTAATAGGGAGTTGCCATAGCTTTTCCCAGTTAGTCAGGGGCCTGTTTAGGGCTTTGGGGAATCCCCAAGATGTCATAAAGGCGTAGAGCCTCGAATATTCAAAAGAGGCCCACGGGGGGGGGGGGGGGGGCTCTGGGATAATGGTACTGATATTATGGGGTGAGATTAAGGTGTCCGAGATGTATACACGGGAGACCACTTTCAGGTCCCAATCACTCCACTGCTGTATGTGTGTGTCAGGGAGAGCCGCCAGTAAGGCTGGTATAGAATGAATGGGAGACGGGTGTGGAGCGATGTCGTGTAGGTTTCTGAGGCTAGACCAAACTTTCAGATTATCTCTGATAATGAAATTTTGTAATCCCAGGCTGTCAACACAATGCCTAGGGATCCAGGGTAAGTCTGCCAACTTTAGGCCCAGGGGAAGGGCCGAAGTTTCTATGCTTTTCCAGCCCTGCTGTTCCCCCTTGTCTGCCCACGCTGTGATATGAGAAAGCCTGGCTGCCTCATAATATCCACGTATGCTAGGCATTGCAACTCCTCCGAATTCATATCTTTTTTGGAGTATCTTCGCCGCTATCCGGGGCCTGGACTTATTCCAGATATAGTGTTGCCCAAGAGATTGGAGCTTATCTATTAGAGCGGTAGGTACATTAAGAGGGATACAGCGAAAGTAGTACAGAATTTTTGGCAAGATCGTCATTTTGAAGGAGGCGATGCGGCCCAGCCATGAAATTTCTTTAAGACTCCACGAGGATGTAAGCTCAGTGACCTCTTTAATGAGGTTTGTATAGTTAATGGAAATAACTAATTTCGGGTCCGGACCAAGTTGTACCCCCAAGTGCCGAATGGTGGTTCGTGACCATTGGAAGGAGTACAATGTTTGTAGTATATCCAATTCAAATGCTGGCATGCATACTGGTAAAGCCTCTGTTTTGGTGACATTTACTTTGTAGTAGCTGTGAGCTCCGAACTCAGTGATAGTATCAAAGAGTACTGGCAGGGAGCCTATTGGGTTTGTTAAGAAGAGCGTAACATCGTCCGCGTACAGTGCGATTTTCGCAGTCGCGCCTCCAAGCTGGACCCCTCTTACTGTAGGTGATTGTCTAATAGCCTGAGCTAAAGGTTCAATGGCCATGGAAAAAATTAAAGGTGACAGGGGGCATCCTTGTCTGGTGCCGTTGGTTATAAATATTTCCGGGGAGGCAAACCCCATACCCTTAACTACCGCTGAGGGGCAAGAATACAGGGCACGAATTGCTTTAATCACGGTCTCTGGTATGCCAAATTGAGCAAGCGTATGCCATAGGTATTCCCATCTGACCCTGTCAAACGCTTTTTCTGCATCTAGCGACAGGGCCAGCATGGGTGTCCTCAGTCGGGAGGCTTCTGTAAGTATGTTTAGCGTTTTTCGAGAATTGTCTGGGCCCTCTCTACCAAATGTGAAACCAACTTGGTCTATATGTATCACCTTCGGGAGCAGGCTATTAAGGCGGTTAGCCCATAGCTTTGCATATAGCTTTACATCACCATTTATCAAGGAGATTGGTCTGTAACTCGTACATTGTGAGGGATCTTTGTTTGGTTTCGGAATGGGCAGAATTACTGCTTGTAAAAATTCTTTATGGAATGAGCCTGCCTCTCGGCTTTCCGAAAAGACCTTGAGGAGGATCCCATGGAGTTCCGATTTAAACAATTTATAGAAGGCTGTTGGGTATCCATCTGGGCCTGGAGCCTTGTTATTTTGGGAGTGTTTAATGGCTAAACTAAGCTCATTTAGGGAAAATGGAGCTTTAAGTGCTTCTCCATCCCCGTCTGGGAGGGATGGCAAGCCCAGCGTCTGTAAGAAATGTACTATTTCACACGAGGAGGACTCTTTAGTAGCCATCGAGGGCTTAAGGTGGTACAGATTAGAGTAATATTCCACGAACGTCTCTCCAATTTCCTTAGGGGAGTAGACCGGAATGTTACCTCTCTGAAGAGATAAGATCCTAGCCGCCCTGTCCTGCACCTTAATTTATGGGCAAGGAGGGTTGAGGCCTTATTACCTTGGCAATACATCAGCTTCTTGAATCTAGCATAAGAGTCTTTAACTCTTTGCAGGTCTCTATCTGCCAATTGCGTTCATAGTTCCTTAATTTTATCAGCCAGGCTTGTAGTTGGGGAATTTTTATTCTCCTGCTCTACAGCGCAAAGCTCAGCCATGAGGAGGCCTAGGGGTAGACCTGCTTGACGTCGTAACATTGCCTGCCTTCGAATGCATATCCCTCTTATGTATGCTTTCAGAGCGGCCCATATTGTTTGGGAGGACATATCCGGGGTTTCATTTATTCTTAAAAACTCTACAATAGAGGCTTGGAGGGAGATTCTGAATGTTTTATCTTGGAGCATTTGTTTTGGGAATTTCCAGCTAGGTCTAATCTCTGTGGCTAAGTCAGTAGAGAGAGTAAACGTCAGAATATCGTGATCTGACCATGAGCAGACCCTAATGTGTGACGTTAGGACTCTATTAAGTGTCCATGAGTCGGTGAAGAAATGGTCGAGCCTCGAGTACGAATTATGGGGTCTAGAAAAATATGTATAGTCTCTATCATTGTGGTGTAGTGCCCTCCAGATGTCATACAGATTATGTTGGATAATGTGTTGTCGAAATTTGTTGGCAGTAGTCACAGAGTATGTGTCTATTGTTTTCCCACTCTGAACCTTCTTATCTAGTAGGGGGTCCCATATCATATTAAAGTCCCCCCTAGTATAATAGTCCCAGCTTTGTGTTTCTCAATTTTAGACAGTGCATCTTTCAGGAACTTAGTTTGCATTTGATTTGGGGCATAGATGTTAACCAGAGTGAACAGTATACCGTTTAGTTTACAATTGAGCAGTAGAAACCGTCCCTGGCTATCTCTCTCTGTGTGAATGTGGTCAAAATGTATAGATTTGTGTATGGCAATCGCTACTCCTCTAGATTTCTCAGTATGAGAAGCTAGAACCACCACAGGATATTCTGGGGTCCTGTATGGAGTCTGGATTGACGCCAGCCAGTGTGTCTCTTGTAAAAACATGACTTGTACTTTCAGAGACTTCATGGTATTGGTAAGCATACTTCTCTTGTCTTGTGAGTTAAGTCCTTTGACATTTAATGTTGCAAAGGATATGTTATTAGGGGTTGACGCCATCTTGAGCTGGGGGGGGGGGGTGATGGGTAGGGAGAGGGAAGGTAGAGGGAAGGGTGTAGATGATAGACTCACCAAGCCTGGATCTGCGCACCTGAGTGTGGCCCTCGCCGGGCACGAAACTAGTTTATCGTATCCTTAATCAAGAGGATTATTTCCCTTAGGGAGCTGAATTTCACCTAGAGAGTGACAAAAAAGAGATATGTTAATATGTTTTTTATAGTGGCAGCGATGTCCGGGCAGCAAACTAGGGGTTAATAATTTAATTTTAGTGTTTGCGATGTAAGAGGGCCTTGGTTTAGGAGTTAATAGGTAGCTTATGGGTGTTAGTGTACTTTTTAGCACTTTAGTTATGAGTTTTATGCTATGGCTTTGAAGTGTAAAACTCATAACTACTGACTTTAAAATGCGGTACGAATCTTGACGGGATAGGGTGTACCGCTCACTTTTTGGCCTCCCAGGACAAGCTCGTAATTCCGGCGCTATGGAAGTCCCATTGAAAATAGACTATATGCAAATTGCGTAAGTTGATTTGTGGTAAAGCCAAAAAAGTGTGCGGTGCCCCTAAATCTGCAAGACTCGCAACACCAGTGGTAGTGAAAAAGCAGCATTATAACCTGATAACGCTGCTTTTTCAGTATAATGCAAAACTCGTAATCTTGCCATTTATTTGTTAATGAACTACACAATGAGTTATTTTCTCTCTCTCTCTCTCTCTCTCTCTCTCTCTCTCTCTCTATATATATATATATATATATATATATATATATATATATAATTTCATGTAAGGGGGAGCCAGCACACACTTTAATGCTCAACTTCAGGGGTGCTCTTCAAAACATATGTATATACAGAACGCAGCAAAGATGATGATCATAGAATATAATAGAAAATAATTACCTACGGAATATAGAGCCAACAACCATCCCTCTATATACCAGCTGCAAATGGTTGCCTAGCAACCAACTCACAACCATGTCTAAAATAAAAACTATGAACAGTGTACTGCGAGGAACCAAACAGTAGGCATCAAAATGCTATAGTTAATATACACTCAGAGCCCCATACATTATAAATAAGCAGTTGTAGAGCGCTGTAGGTGCAATATATAACCAGCATAGGAAGCAGCTGTCAATGCACATACACCAGCACGCACAGACCGCTATGAGCAATGATCACATAAAACTCTATCCACCTATGAAGTACGTAGCCATTCAAACAAGCATACCAGAACACTGAGTGGAAACCATGCACCCACCTAATAGTCTTATCAACTTTGTAATTAAACATAGTATACTCCACAAAACACATACTAAAGGCCTAGGGGCTCCTATACACCACACCTCTCAAAACCATTCTCACCAGCCATACAAAGTAGTGTGCAGCTATTAAATCTGCCTGGTCCTTTAATGAACCTGATCAGTTGGAACAGAGGGCTACCATCCAATAGACCTAACGAAAGCAACAGCATCCTACTGTCACAAACTGAACCAGTATCAACAGTATGTATTCCCACAGATTGAAACATCAGGCACCTAAGAGAAAAGGGAACAAACAAATATCAACCAATATATTTCATAACAACTTAAAGAAAACATTGATAGTCCATGGTCATATTTAATCCCTTGGGGTGCATGGTCTCCAGGTTATATATCCATTGGAGCTCCCTTTGAAGTAGGCGTTTTGCCCTATCAACCCCTCTTTGTGGAGTCGGGATATGATCGATAATGATATATCTTAGATCCTGGACACCATGGCCATTCTTAACAAAATGTCTGGCAACAGGTTATTCATTATCTCCATTTTTAATGGCACTCCGGATGGCAGACCGATGGTTCACCATCCTTGTGCGTAGGACGTCCTGGGTCTTACCCACCTAAATATATATATATATATATATATATATGTATATACAGTATGTGTGTGTGTATATACAGTATATATATATATATATATATATATATATATATATATATATATATATATATATATATATATATATATATAGTGTGTGTGTGTATATATAAACAAAATATAAAGTGGATATGCAGGTGCCCTCTTTGACTAAGGCAGTATAAAGCCTTAATACATTTTTTTCTAAAAATACTCTGTGCTCCACTGAACCCAGAGAGCACTTGGAGATTCAGCCCTTCGTGGTCACTTTTGGTAGCATCGCTTAAGACTGGTTACTTTTCAATATCTGGGCATTTCAGTTAGCTATGTCATTATAATGAATACTAATTTTAAAGAGTGAAACCTTCCCTAGTTATTACATTTACTAAATAATTATCAGGACATTGATTGATGTTTCAGTAAAAATCTATTAATTATAAAAGTAATCTGATGATTTTTATACCCTAAACTATTGACTTTTTATAAATGGTGAACATGGGATAAAAGCACAATGAGTTTCAAAAGAACTCTAGATCAGTAAGTACTTTATTTTACTTTTTTGCAAATATTAATGAGTAGTTTAAAAATGTATAAGGCAAAATCAAAATGTCAAGCAAGTGAAACAGTTTGATATCTTTGACATTTTTGCGCTTATTAAAATCTACAAGTATGCATAACCAATGTTCTGTGAATATGAATCAGCATAAATGTACTATAAAGACAATTAAACTTATACTCTCTTATACAGACACATGCATATTATATGACACTTGCTGTACAAAGTGCTTTAACAAACCCTATATTTACACCCACTTTCTCATAATATTGTAAAATATCTTAATAGGTTCTTCTAACATTTGACATGTAAATGGAATATTATACTCTTAAAGGGACATTAAACACTGAATAAATGCTAGGTAGAATTAGGCATTCAAAGAAAAGATTAGTCTGAGAATAACATGTAGATGTATTTTTTTAAAGTTTAAATATTGACAAAATGACTGCAAAGTTTGTGTCTATAAAACAACGAGATCTTCTATGTTGTAACTTAGGTTACCTTCTCTGCTTTGGCCAATTAGGGACAGTTATAAATAGGTCACTAGAGTGTGCAGCCAATGACTTTGTGGAATATAACGGTGTTCTGCACTTCCATTTCTAACAGGAACTGAAAAGATCACAATTTCAGAATAGAATTACATGAAAAGAGGGCAAAATAAATAATGACATTATATTGCAGAATTGTTTATATATATATACTGTGTATATATATATATATATATATATATATTATATATATATATATATATATATATATATATATATATATATAAATACACTTTTTTCATTTTATATTACCATCTCAAAGTGTTTAATGTCACCTTAACAATAATATGAATGTATATACTGAATTATAGGAGAAACAAGAAAACAGCGCATCCACGATTCACAGTAGAGTTTATTCAGGAGACACACCTACATATATAAAATTGCACTTACAAGATAATGATGATAAAAATGCCTGTAGCTCAAAATTTAGCTTGATGGTTATAATCCTGAGCAGTCCATACAGAAGTTTCCTCTTTATGCCGACCAGCAGCTTCCAATTCGACCTCCCTGCTCCGGCTTAAATACAGCAACTTATACAAATACAAAAATTTAAAACACAATATTCCTCATATCAGGGAAATATTGAACACCCAACGCGTTTCCTCTGCTCACAGGCAGACTTTCTCAAGGGACATGTATTGTATGACTGATTCTATTCTCAGACCAAACTTAAACTTTCAAATTTTCCCGCACTCATTACCTGTTTGTGGGAGGGTAACTAGTATACCATATTACCCTTAATACATAGGCACTAGTACCACAAACAGTCACAGAGATGTGCATTCTATGTCTTCACCTATTCCCTAACATAAATAAAAGAGAGAATCACCAGTATGTAAAATATTTTGAAATTATAAAACCTATTACTAAACCTATTAAAAGTACTTTTTTTAAAAAACTAACTTAATCTCACTTATGGTATTTGACCCCCATTTCATATTGCACTTAATTCATACATTTATGCTTCATGAAAATATAAACTTAATAGTCGTAGCAGATGGTAAAAAATAATAATGGAAAAATTAATGTAAGATAAAAGAACCTAATAAAAGATTATACACACTTCCGTATACTTCTCTATTATTGCACCTATTTATGAACATTTGAGAAGTATTTATTTAATTCATGATGCCCTAATTCATAAATGCCTGCAAATCAATATCAATATTCAGGCCTTTTGGTTCCAGGCAATCTAGGCGATGTATCCATTTTGTCTCACATTTCCTAAGTAATAGTAACCTTCTATTTGGACATGGTCCTGGTTTTATCTGCTCTAATACTCTTATAGACAAGTCTTTGTGATTACTGTTATGCACATTATTAAAGTGACTGGATACACTATGCTTGTCAAATCCTGCCTTTATATTTTCAATATGTTCGTACCATCTTCTTTTTATGGTTCTTTTCGTACGCCCTACATATATTTTCCCACATTTACATAGGAGTTGATAAACCACATACGTGGATTGGCATGTTGTTCTACAATTAATGTTGAACTTTTTACTATTATCATAGTTGTTAACCTCTGTTCCTTTAATAATATTGTCACACATACTGCAATTTTTTCTGCCACATCTATATGTGCCTGCTTTCAATTGTAGCCAATTAGATAGAGTTGTGGGCCCATTTGTATTTATATTCCTTCCTTTTATATTTTTCAATTTTGAAGGAGCTATCAGGCTTTTTAGATTTCTATTCTTTTTGAATATTACGTGTGGATTGTTCCCTATATGATTTCTTTTCTATGATAAAGGCCAAAGAAAATGAAATAATAAATAGTGATGAATTTGGATTTATTTATAATTGCTGCCCAAAGATCCCAACCTTCTACCATATACCAAAAATCCACAAAGATCGAAATAGGCCCCCAGGGAGGCCTATAATTTCTGGAATAGACTCTATAAGTAGTAATTTGTCAGTATATATAGACTGGTATTTACAGCCAATAGTCAAAACGATCAAATCATATATCAAAGACACATCTGATATAATTCAGAAATTAGAAGGAATGGAATGGAGGTCTGACTACATATGGATATCATGTGATGTTTCTGCCCTCTACACAAACATCCCACATGATTTAGGGATATCGGCCTTTAGACACATGTGTGAGGGTTGGAACATCCCTGATATCCATATGGAATTTTTAACAGAGGCCATGAAATTTGTATTACAGTACAACTATTTCCAATTTGAGGGAAATTTCTATAAACAAATTCGGGGTACGGCCATGGGTACTACCATGGCCCCCTCATATGCAAATATATATATGGCACACTATGAACACCTATATATCTGGAACAATAATCCCTTTAAAAAGAACATTTACCGTTTCTATAGATATATAGATGATATAATAATGATATGGCAAGGAACCAGTGAGGAATCAATAGAGTTCTTAAAATTTATGAATAATAACCAATGTAATCTGAATTTTACAAACAATAGTAACAAAGAATCTATTGATTTTTTAGATGTCACTTTTTTCATTAAAGATAATAAAGTAGCGACAAAAAATTTCAGGAAACTGACAGATAGAAATGGCTTCCTAAACGCCAAAAGCGGGCATCTCAAAAGCTGGAAGGACAATATTCCATATGGACAGTTCAGACGTATAAGACGTAACTGCACATATGACGAGGACTATTTAAAAGAAGCCAAAATTTTAGAGGATAAACTAATCCAAAAAGGTTATAATAAAGAACTGGTAGAAAGAGGAAAAGAAAAATGTTTAGTAATTCCAAGGGAACAGGGTGTCATAAGCTCAGTTCATAAACAGAAAGAAGATATTAATACACAAGTGAAGTTTATTACAACATATAACGAAGGATCAAAAATGGCTAAGAATATACTAAAAAAGCATTGGGGAATACTAACAGGTGACCCTATACTAAGAAATCATATAGGGAACAATCCACACGTAATATTCAAAAAGAATAGAAATCTAAAAAGCCTGATAGCTCCTTCAAAATTGAAAAATATAAAAGGAAGGAATATAAATACAAATGGGCCCACAACTCTATCTAATTGGCTACAATTGAAAGCAGGCACATATAGATGTGGCAGAAAAAATTGCAGTATGTGTGACAATATTATTAAAGGAACAGAGGTTAACAACTATGATAATAGTAAAAAGTTCAACATTAATTGTAGAACAACATGCCAATCCACGTATGTGGTTTATCAACTCCTATGTAAATGTGGGAAAATATATGTAGGGCGTACGAAAAGAACCATAAAAAGAAGATGGTACGAACATATTGAAAATATAAAGGCAGGATTTGACAAGCATAGTGTATCCAGTCACTTTAATAATGTGCATAACAGTAATCACAAAGACTTGTCTATAAGAGTATTAGAGCAGATAAAACCAGGACCATGTCCAAATAGAAGGTTACTATTACTTAGGAAATGTGAGACAAAATGGATACATCGCCTAGATTGCCTGGAACCAAAAGGCCTGAATATTGATATTGATTTGCAGGCATTTATGAATTAGGGCATCATGAATTAAATAAATACTTCTCAAATGTTCATAAATAGGTGCAATAATAGAGAAGTATACGGAAGTGTGTATAATCTTTTATTAGGTTCTTTTATCTTACATTAATTTTTCCATTATTATTTTTTACCATCTGCTACGACTATTAAGTTTATATTTTCATGAAGCATAAATGTATGAATTAAGTGCAATATGAAATGGGGGTCAAATACCATAAGTGAGATTAAGTTAGTTTTTTAAAAAAAGTACTTTTAATAGGTTTAGTAATAGGTTTTATAATTTCAAAATATTTTACATACTGGTGATTCTCTCTTTTATTTATGTTAGGGAATAGGTGAAGACATAGAATGCACATCTCTGTGACTGTTTGTGGTACTAGTGCCTATGTATTAAGGGTAATATGGTATACTAGTTACCCTCCCACAAACAGGTAATGAGTGCGGGAAAATTTGAAAGTTTAAGTTTGGTCTGAGAATAGAATCAGTCATACAATACATGTCCCTTGAGAAAGTCTGCCTGTGAGCAGAGGAAACGCGTTGGGTGTTCAATATTTCCCTGATATGAGGAATATTGTGTTTTAAATTTTTGTATTTGTATAAGTTGCTGTATTTAAGCCGGAGCAGGGAGGTCGAATTGGAAGCTGCTGGTCGGCATAAAGAGGAAACTTCTGTATGGACTGCTCAGGATTATAACCATCAAGCTAAATTTTGAGCTACAGGCATTTTTATCATCATTATCTTGTAAGTGCAATTTTATATATGTAGGTGTGTCTCCTGAATAAACTCTACTGTGAATCGTGGATGCGCTGTTTTCTTGTTTCTCCTATACATAGTTTTTGCCTCTACGGGACGCACACAGTGGAAGCCCCGTGATACACCAGCAGCACCTGATCAGATTCAAGCAAGATCTGTGGAGTTTCTGTAAGGAGACACCCGCTCCTTCCTTGTACTCGCTGTGGACATCGGCAAAACAGCTTCAACCTGAACTGAACCAAGTGCGGTCTGTAATCATTTTTTTGTATCTTGTTTGCCTTGGGAACCACTGCCAAAAAACTATAAAAGAACAATTGTGGTACAAATACGGAGCGGTAAAGGACTAATTGTAACTTTGTTTGTGGCTACACGCTTATATTAGGAGACGTGTATGACATTTTAACAGCAATTTTTATTTCCATGTTTTCTATTAATTTTTCTGACGATAATTGCTGTGTATAATATTTTCTCTTGGTATTTGCATTTATATTAACCCTATTGCAAATTAATACTTGAAAATACCTTAAATTACTCTATCTGGATAATACCCAGGGTCACTATAGACGTGTGCCTCCAATTGCAAACAGTAGCGCTGTTAGTATTCTCTCAAATTTTATATACTGAATTATGGAGCTATTGCTATAAATGATTTTATATTTATTGCCGCAAAGCCAATTGTCTATTAAACCTTTTTGAACCATACACTTGCATTTCTCATGCTGTGATATGGCTGGGAGCATGCTTTAAAATCAAAATCCAAAATAGTGAAAGTGTTTATTATTGTGGCCGGACTGTTAGCCGACGGACATTTGGTCGACAGACATTTGGCAGACAAACATTTGGCCAATGGATAATAGTCCGACACACAAGTGGCTGTCAGATAACAGTCCAGCCACGAGAAAGGTAGATAGATTTGATAGATAGATAAATATATGCAACAGATACATAGATAAAATCAATAGATAGATAGATTCAATATATAAATAGATAGATTTGATAGATAGATAATTTCACAGACAGAGAATTACAAGACGTGCGGGCTGGGACCCATGGTTAGGTTCCCAGAGGCGGTTGTGGTGCTCAAGGCGGTGATTAGAACAGAGCACTCCGGAGCGTATCTGCCCTCAGCCGTACTCGAAACATGCTTTGGCATTCTGTCCATCGGCCAAATGTCCATCGGACAGAATGCTGTCGGTCAAATGTCCATCGGCATTTTGTCAGAGCACCATTTATTATATAGTATCTCAATGTGAAAAGGTATTCAACTAACATATCTGGAGATACTAATACATTTTTACATCAATCTATTCTCCATGTATGTTATTACAACTTGCATTTAAATATATTCAAGTTACCAGTAAATATATAATTATAGGCTTAATTATGAGTTGCTTTCTATTTAGCACTCCAGCTTGAGCGTACACTACGCTAGATGGAAGCTTTTTGTGCATATCAGGTGGCGCTCATATATAGAGTTGAAAGTAAAAAGTTAGCGTGTGAGCGAAACCGTGATGCAAAAAGTTGGACTATCACGACAGCATTAACGTATTCCCCCAAAGATTTCAAGGAGAGTGAAAATTGAAAAAAGTATATATAGATACTTGCGCTCTAACCCAACTGTGTATATTCAAAAGCGCTAAACCTCACATGAATTATGAATATTTAACATTATAATGTTCTTCACATAGAAGAATATATTCTATTTATTCTTAAATTAAAAAAAAATGTATATATATATATATATAATCTGATTAGGAATAAGCACTCTCTGGATTTTAAACAGCAAATATTTATTCGGCAGTGACGTTTCGGGGCATTCACCCCTTCCTCAGACTGAGGAAGGGGTGAATGCCCCGAAACGTCACTGCCGAATAAATATTTGCTGTTTAAAATCCAGAGAGTGCTTATTCCTAATCAGATTGTCTATTTCATTAAGCACCCTGGTCTGTGTCCGGGTTGGCAAGTGAGAGTGCACTAATTTGAAGTCTATATATATATATATATATATATATATATATATATATATACTGTATATAAAACCACTCACCGGCAACTTTATTAGGTACACCTGTTAAATTGCTGGTAACAAAAATTACTAATCAGCCAGTCACATGGCAGCAACTCAATACATTTAAGCATCTAGACGTGGTGAAGATGACTTGCTGAAGTTCAAACTGAGCATCAGACTGGGGAAGAAAAAATTCCTTGTTGCTGTCAGAGGAGAATGGCAGACTGGTTTGAGATGATAGAAAGGCAACAGTAACTCAAATAACCACTCGTTACAACCAAGATATGCAGAATACCATCTCTGAGTGCACAACACGTCGAACCTTGAAGCAGATGGACTACAGCAGCAGAAGACTACACCGGGTGCTACTCCTGTCAGCTAAGAACAGGAAACTGAGGCTACAATGTGCAGAGGCTCACCAAAATTGGACAATAGAATTGGAAAAATGTTGCCCGGTCTTATGAGTCTCAATTTCAGCTGTGACATTCAGATGGTAGGGTCAGAATTTGGCTTAAGCAACATGAAAGCATGGATCCATCCTGCCTTGTATCAATGGTTCAGGCTTGTGGTGGTGGTGTAATAGTGTGGGGGATATTTTGTTGGCACACTTTGGGCCCCTTAGTACCAATTGACCATTGTTTAAATGCCACAGCCTACCTGAGTATTGTTGCTGACCATGTCCATCCCTTTATGACTACAGTGTACCCATCTTCTGATGGCTACTTCCAGCAGGATAATGCACCATGTCACAAAACCCAAATCATCTCAAACTGGTTTCTTGAACATGGTTTTCATGAAAATTAGTTCACTGTACTCCAATGGCCTCCACAATCACCAGATCTCAATCCAATAGAGCATCATTGGGATGTGGTGGAACGGGAGATTCGCAAATCTGCAGCAACTGCATGATGCTATCATGTCAGTATGGACCAAAATGTCTGAGGAATGTTTCCAACGCTTTTTTGAATCTATGCCATGAAGAATTGGGGCAGTTTTTTTGTGTAAAATATATATCTATACTTATATGTATATGATTATTATAGGTATAACTATATGCAGATATATATTGGAATATCTATTTAAAAATACTTAGAACATATTACCCTATGTGAGGAACATTAGAATGTAAAATATATCTTTTAGCCCTTATAACTTTTTAATGGAAATTTTTTGAAATAATTTTACCAGACAGTGTAACTGTAAATGTATGTTTGATGTGTTTTGTGCAACTTTTTTTTTCTCGAGTAACAGTTAACCAGAACTCTGAATTTGTGCTAACCCGTTGCACGTCAAATTTTCTTGTGATCAAGAGACTGGCATCTACTTATCAAACCGCCAACTTACTTGCATTCAACAGCACCAATACGCTCGCCTAAGATCACCTAACATCACTGCCGCGGACCTGAATACGTTCTCCAAAATTATCAAAAAAGCTGTCAAAAAGCCGCGCACCAAGTACGGTGCGATGAGCAGCGGACTGTTGTTAACTAACAGTCATCGATCTTGCTGCTCTTCGGCTTTTTCCCAGCTTTATTGGTACCCTGTCACTAAACACCCACACTATACTATACTGTTTACCCCCTAAAATGCTGCTCCCGGAGCCCACCTCAACTCTAATAAAAGTATTAACCATTAAAACCGCCACTCACAAACCCCGCCGCAACTAAATAAAGTGTTTAACCCCTAAACCGCCGCTCCCGGAGCCCACCGCCAACTACATTATACATATTAACCCCTAATCTGCCGCCCCCTACACCGCCGCCACCTACATTATACTTATTAACCCCTAATCTGCCGCCCCTACACCGCCGCCACCTACATTTTTCTTATTAACCCCTAATCTGCCGCCCCCTACACCGCCACCACCTACATTATACTTATTAACCCCTAATCTGCCGCCCCCTACACTGCCGCCACCTACATTATATTTATTAACCCCTAATCTGCCCCCCCTTACACTGCCGCCACTAATATTAAATTTATTAACCCCTAAACCTAAGTCTAACTGTCAGGAATCCGGTTACTGTTTCTTTAAACTCAGCTTGATTGCCACTATGTTATGATTGGCTGCTCCACTTTTATAACAGGTGTTTACCCATCATAGAAAACACAAAGAGAGAGCACCTAATGGTGTAATATCGTCAAGATCAAAAGTGATACAAACATAAAAAGTATCTGCCAAGTGGATACTCACAAAGAGCTTAGCACTCGCAAGTAGTGCATACAGGCGGGCTGACCTTTGTACAGCAGTCAGTACGCTGAATGTGTGGAAGTCGTGTCGGAAATCTGTTATGATAGAAAAAGAACACAGAAGACCAATGGTGCAATATCGTCTAAATCCAAATGGACACGGCAAAAGAACACAGTTTCAGCAAGATGTATACTCACAATGGAGTTGGCACTCGCAAGTAGTGCATTAGGGCAGGCTGACCTTCATACAGCAGTCAGCACGCTGGTAGTTAGTAGCTGTAGTTAGTAGCTGTAGCTGTTATCGGCTTAGGCTTGTCCTCTGCACACCGGCGTGTGTATTGAATACTCAGCTGTGGCTCAGCTGTTTGCTGAGGGAAGGAAATCCTCTAGGTATGACGTGAACACACCAAAAAATGCACCTGAGGCTTGTTGCAGGCTCAGAATACACAAGGTGCATACAAATGGGTGACTAAAATATTTTTTGAAATTGCCAATAAAAAAGGAAGTCAGCGGACAAAATGTTAGGTAAAAATAATTTAAAAGAGATTTATTTAAGAGCTAAAACAACGCGTTTCTCGGCCAATAAAGCTCACTGGCCGTTTCATCAGGTTACCTGATGAAACGGCCAGTGAGCTTTATCGGCCGAGAAACGCGTTGTTTTAGCTCTTAAATAAATCTCTTTTAAATTATTTTTACCTAACATTTTGTTTTTGTCCGCTGACTTCCTTTTTTATTGGCAATTTCAAAAAACATTTTAGTCACCCATTTGTATGCACCTTGTGTATTCTGAGCCTGCAACAAGCCTCAGGTGCATTTTTTGGTGTGTTCACGTCATACCTAGAGGATTTCCTTCCCTCAGCAAACAGCTGAGCCACAGCTGAGTATTCAATACACACGCCGGTGTGCAGAGGACAAGCCTAAGCCGATAACAGCTACAGCTACTAACTACAGCTACTAACTACCAGCGTGCTGACTGCTGTATGAGGGTCAGCCTGCCCTAATGCACTACTTGCGAGTGCCAACTCCATTGTGAGTATACATCTTGCTGA
The DNA here is from genome assembly GCF_027579735.1 of Bombina bombina. Lineage (NCBI taxonomy): Eukaryota > Metazoa > Chordata > Amphibia > Anura > Bombinatoridae > Bombina > Bombina bombina. Next base: position 1,042,503,488 of record NC_069502.1, read on the forward strand.
AACTGTGTTCTTTTGCCGTGTCCATTTGGATTTAGACGATATTGCACCATTGGTCTTCTGTGTTCTTTTTCTATCATAACAGATTTCCGACACGACTTCCACACATTCAGCGTACTGACTGCTGTACAAAGGTCAGCCCGCCTGTATGCACTACTTGCGAGTGCTAAGCTCTTTGTGAGTATCCACTTGGCAGATACTTTTTATGTTTGTATCACTTTTGATCTTGACGATATTACACCATTAGGCGCTCTCTCTTTGTGTTTTCTATTTTTCAGTTCAACCGATTTACCACCGGTTTGGAGTGGAGCAGCCTTCCAGAATTATTGATTTCAACAGTGTTGATTTCACCTATCTTTCATTGACTCTGCACTTTATGTGAAATCGTTTGTATATTTATATATATTATTTTTTTAACATTTTATTATATTCTATCTATTGTCAATATATGTAATACTGTATCACTTGATTCATACGTATGCACTTTTTTTGGGATGAAGTTTTTGTGAGTACACACCACTATTTATGTGAAGTTATTTATTCATTCAACTAGACACATTCAGTTTCTTAGGTATACACCTTTAAAAACATTGTATTTCTTTTGCGTTTATATTCACTTAGGTGCCAATACCAACACAATATTACAATTCATGATCACTATTAGATTCATATTTCGAACACGCTTTTTTTGTCACGTTAGCACAGATTTACACGCACATTTTTTGTGCATCAGTATAGCACACCCTATTGTATGATTTTATATCGTACTTTTTTTACTTTCTTTTTGTTTACCCATCATACCTTGCTTAGTATTTTGGTTAGAGATCCTGAGCCTGATGGGATCCGGAGCCTTGGATTTCATCCCTACACTTTCCACTAAAGGAAATCTTCTACTTGTCTGCAACCTGCAGAATCATTATCATTACTAGCAGTTACAGTGTCTATCATCTGAACCTCCCATCGCAACCTGTACCTACAAGCGAGTCCTGAAATATCCAGTATCTCCTCTACTGCCTTTGTGCAATTGTACACAGTAAGTGGGCTTTCATAGAGTTGCATTTGGCTAAAAAAACTTACTTCACTTTCTTCAAGCTCTGTGACAAGCTGAGAACTACGGGAACGGATTTCCCTGACGCGACGTCCACGTCACTTCTGGTAGCTACCTCAGCAGAGCAGCATAGCGATATCGTGCTGGACACAGTTTGGGCAATCCGCCCCGGATTTCAGCCACCATCCCTCGGACAACAGGTACTAGTTTAGCATCCAGCACTATCTTTTCTAATCTGTACCTCATATGCTGATTAATGTATGTAGCAACCAAACTGAGTCTTTACAATAGAAGCACTTACACTTACAGGTGCTAATTAAGCCAAGTGTATATTTCACTACATAAACACCACTTCCATGTTCCAAACAGCTAATGCCTATTATGCATGAACTCTCTGACTACGGTGTTTAAAAGTGGACTGACATCAACCTTTGTTTATTTACTTATATCTGTACATAAAGATAATACAGACCCCTGTCCCATAGGGACACATTTATAACAACATTCACTAATAAGGAAGAATCCATTTCTCACAATAGTGGATTTAGATTTATTTAGTGAAACATACTACATATTTATATACAATCCACTGCAGTTGTGTTCCACAATTAAGTTCCAAAGCGATCTTACATAATACTAAGCCTAAAGAAAGTATGGAACCAGCAGAACTCCCAAAAATTGCTTATAACCTCACCCGAAAGGTTGATCAGCTTGCACAAGGACTCCATTACTTGCAAGTTGAAAATCTGGCATTAAGGAATATAATTAGGGACTCCATTGCTGTAAAATCCAACCAATTGGATATAACATTGGAACCACAAGTCTCTCTGCCTGACAATTTTTCAGTGAATAGGAAGACTTATAGACAATTCAAGAATGCTTGCCACTAGCTTTTCTCTATGAAGCTCAGATCTTACCCAACTGAGAGAATAAAAGTTTTGACAACCATATCTTTCTTGAGAGGGGAGCCCAGAAACTGGGCGGACAAGTTCTTTGAAACTGAGGACCCTATACTGGGTTCTCTAGATGCTTTTTTTCATCTATGGATGAACTGTTCCAAGACACCGATGTACAGTTGACTGCAGAGACCTCCATGAGGAGTCTTAATCAAGGAAAGAGACCCGTGGAGGAGTATATAACTGACTTTAAGCAATTCGCTACAGATTCACTCTGGAATCCTATTGCTCTCTGTAACCAGTTCCGTTTGGGCCTTTCTGAAGCACTTAAAGATGAGTTTGCCCGGATTGAGACACCAAAGACCTTGGACGGTATAATGAGAATGGCAACCCAAATTGACCGTAGGTTACGAGAGAAAAGCAGAAAGATACACAACTGATACCAGGTCTAAGAACTTATTCACCTCAGCAACATCTCCTTCCCAGTCATCCTCCAAACCCCAGGTTGAGGCAATGGAAATTGGTTTCCTCAAAGGACCTCTCAGTCCCGAAGAAAAACTCTGTAGGAAGGTTAAAAACCTTTGTCTGTACTGCGCTAATCCTTCACACACTGTACAAGACTGCCCAATCTTGATGAAGAGTAAAAGAAGTAAGTCAACTCATATATTATCCTCTCAACAGTGTCATAATAAGCCATCTTACTGTACATTGTCTCTTTCTTTACAGTTGGAACAAAGCCTACTGAGGATTGATGTCATAATTGATTCGGGAGCATCTGGTAACTTCATAGATCAGCAGTTCTGTATAACTAACGACATTCCTCTTGTTTTAAAGAAAATACCTATACCTATCAGGGTTATAGATGGGTCATCTATGATGTCCAGACCTATAATCCAAGAGACTGTACCAGTTCTGGTTAAGATTGCTGGACACACTGAACTATTGTCCTTTGATTTGTTACCCTCTCCCCATTTCTCTATAGTTTTAGGGTTGAAGTGGCTTCAACTTCACAACCCTTTTATTGATTGGTTTCCTTTCCAAATAAAGTTCACTTCATTTTATTGCAAAGAAACATGATTCCATAATCATTTACTTATGCATTCTGTGTCTCAGATTGTTGATTTACCCATAGAATATAGCAATTTTGAAGATGTCTTTAGTATGACCAAGGCCGAAAACCTTCCACCCCATAGGGTTTATGATTGCCCAATACAGCTCCAACCAGGAACCAGAATACCATTTGGGCATCTTTACCCTCTAAGCCAACCAGAATTGGATCACTTAAAACAATATTTGGAAGAAAATCTAAGGAAGGGGTTCATCAGAGCTTTCACATTCCCTGCCGGTGCAGGAATATTTTTTGTTCGCAATAAGGATTCCACCCTCAGACCAATAATTGATTGCCGTGAACTCAATAAATGTACAATCAAAAATCGGTACCCATTACCACTAATTCCATAGATGATTGAACAGTTGTCTGAAGCTACTATATTCTCCAAATTGGATCTAAGAGGGGCTTACAATCTCATACGGATAAAAGAAGGACATGAGTGGTTAACAGCTTTCAGGACAAGGTATGGCTTATTTGAATATCTTGTAATGCCCTTTGGCCTTTGTAACGCTCCCGCCACTTTTCAACACTTTATCAACGATGTGTTTCGTGATCTCTTAGATGTGTGTTTAGTCGTATACTTAGACGACATCCTCATTTATTCGAAGAATAAAACAGAACATATAAAACACGTCCGCTGGGTACTCTCCAGATTTAGAGCACATAATTTGTATGCGAAATCCGAGAAATGTAAATTCCACACCACACAAGTATCTTTCCTGGGCTACAACATATCTCCTTCCGGGATTCAAATGCAAAAGGAAAAGGTTACTGCGGTTGAAGAATGGCAGCCACCTAAAACTAAGAAGGATTTACAATGGTTCCTAGGCTTTTCCAATTATTACAGAAAATTTATAAAAGATTTCTCCAGGATTGTAAAACCACTCACACTACTAACCGGTTCTACCACACCATTCATCTGGACTCCAGAGGCCACTGCAGCATTCAACTTCCTAAAGAACCGTTTCACCACAGGTCCCATTCTGCAATATACTCGCGAGCCTGTATATTGGGCCCTTCCCTATCCTTAGGATCATAAACAAGAACACTGTTAGATTGGAACTCCCCAGTACCATCAGGATCCATCAAACTGTACATGTTTACCTCCTTAAACCCTATATTCCGACCAGGGATAACGTCTCCTGCTACCTCCATCTGTTCCCGTTCTTGGAGATGATGAGTATGAGGTGGATTCTATATTGGACTCTAGGTATTGTAGGGGTGTACAGCAGTATCTACTGCATTGGAAGAATTTCTCTGCAGATGAGGACACTTGGGAACCCGTTTCCAACTTGAGCGCTCCTCGCTTGGTTTCTCAGTTCCATCGCAGACACCCAGACCGTCCTCGTCCTGTTGCTGTGGAACAGCTTCCTTGAGCAGGGGGTTATGTCAGGAATCCGGTTACTGTTTCTTTAAACTTGATTGCCACTATGTTATGATTGGCTGCTCCACCTTTATAACAGGTGTTTACCCATCATACCTTGCTTAGTATTTTGGTTAGAGATCCTGAGCCTGATGGGATCCGGAGCCTTGGATTTCATCCCTACACTTTCCACTAAAGGAAATCTTCTACTTGTCTGCAACCTGCAGAATCATTATCGTTACTAGCAGTTACAGTGTCTAAAGAACCGTTTCACCACAGGTCCCATTCTGCAGTTCCCTAATCCACAGTATCAATATGTACCGGAAGTGGATTCTTCTGACTTTGCCATAGGTGCAGTTTTGTCTCAGCAAAAAACCCTTAAGGATCCTATACACCCCATATCCTACTACTCTAAAGTGATGTCTCCCGCAGAAAGGAATTATGCCATTGGTGACAAAGAGCTCTTGGCCATAAGATGCTCATTAGAGCACTGGAGGCATCTTCTTGAAGGGACTACTATACCAATCAACATCTACACAGATCACAAAAATTTGCAGTACCTGCAAAACAACAAAACATTGTCGGCTCGACAGGTTCGTTGGAGCCTTTATTTTGATAGGTTCAATTTTAACATTATGTACAGGCCTGCAGCAAGGAATAGGGAGGCCGATGCTTTATCTCGCAGTTTGGAGAGACCTCTTGAGGAGATAACTAGGAGTTCCATCATTTCCCCTGAGTGTTTCATTGGACTCACTACTCCACTCTTCACCGAACTTAGATCCTACAGCAACAAACACCAAACTCCTCCTCTTCCAAACCTCCACAAAAACTCTGGTATTTATTACTATGGAAACAAAGTTTTTCTGCCCCCTTACATGAGACCACAGTTAATAAAGTCTTTCCATGACTCGCCTTTAGCCGGACACCCAGGTATTCAATGAACTTTGGAAACACTTACCAGAACTCTCTGGTGGCCTAACATGAAAAGCACTGTTCAAGATTACATACAAACCTGTAAAACTTGTGCCACAGCTAAACCCAAATGCAAACCACCGTATGGTCTCTTAATGCCACTCCCCATACCAGGAAAACCTTGGCAGCATGTATCAATGGATTTCATTGTTGACTTGCCTCCCTATAATAATCAAACCACTACTTTTGTCGTCATATACCTCTTTACTAAAATGGCACACTTCATACCCTTCTACAAGCTGCCCACATCATCTGAAACAGCACACCTCTTCATAGACAATATCATCAAATTACATGGCATACCTCCTATCCTGAAAACTGATAGGGGAACACAATTTACCTCCAAATTTTGGTCAAAACTGTGTGAGATAACCCAGATAGATCATAGATTCACCACAGCCTTTCACCCCCAAACTAATGGACAAGCTGAGAGATTTAATCAATGGCTCGAACATTACCTTAGATGCTATTGTTCCTACCACCAAAACGACTGGATGAAATTCCTCGCTATGGCAGAATACGCTTATAATAATTCCACCAATTCCTCAACCAAGATGACACCTTTTTATGCAAATTATGCATATCACCCAGATATCACCTTCTCTTCTCTTGGTTGCTCCGATTCTCCGTTAGTTGATGACACCCTCAATGCCTTACAGGAAAATTTCAAGTTTATTCAAGAAAACATCCGTAACGCCCAAAATTCTCAAAAACATTATTATGACCTACGGGGAAGAGTACCTACAGATTATGCAATTGCGGACATGGTCTGGCTCTCCACCAAAAACCTAAAATTACAGATACCTTCTAAGAAACTCGCAAGCCTGTATATTGGGCCCTTCCCTATCCTTAGGATCATAAACAAGAACACTGTTAGATTGGAACTCCCCAGTACCATCAGGATCCATCAAACTGTACATGTTTACCTCCTTAAACCCTATATTCCGACCAGGGATAACGTCTCCTGCTACCTCCATCTGTTCCCGTTCTTGGAGATGATGAGTATGAGGTGGATTCTATATTGGACTCTAGGTATCGTAGGGGTGTACAGCAGTATCTAGTGCATTGGAAGAATTTCTCTGCAGATGAGGACACTTGGGAACCCGTTTCCAACTTGAGCGCTCCTCGCTTGGTTTCTCAGTTCCATCGCAGACACCCAGACCGTCCTTGTCCTGTTGCTGTGGAACAGCTTCCTTGAGCAGGGGGTTATGTCAGGAATCCGGTTACTGTTTCTTTAAACTTGATTGCCACTATGTTATGATTGGCTGCTCCACCTTTATAACAGGTGTTTACCCATCATACCTTGCTTAGTATTTTGGTTAGAGATCCTGAGCCTGATGGGATCCGGAGCCTTGGATTCCATCCCTACACTTTCCACTAAAGGAAATCTTCTACTTGTCTGCAACCTGCAGAATCATTATCGTTACTAGCAGTTACAGTGTCTATCATCTGAACCTCCCATCGCAACCTGTACCTACAAGCGAGTCCTGAAATATCCAGTATCTCCTCTACTGCCTTTGTGCAATTGTACACAGTAAGTGGGCTTTCATAGAGTTGCATTTGGCTAAAAAACTTACTTCACTTTCTTCAAGCTCTGTGACAAGCTGAGAACTACGGGAACGGATTTCCCTGACGCGACATCAACGTCACTTCTGGTAGCTACCGCAGCAGAGCAGCATAGCGATACCGTGCTGGACACAGTTTGGGCAATCCGCCCCGGATTTCAGCCACCATCCCTCGGACAACAGGTACAAGTTTAGCATCCAGCACTATCTTTTCTAATCTGTACCTCATATGCTGATTAATGTATGTAGCAACCAAACTGAGTCTTTACAATAGAAGCACTTACACTTACAGGTGCTAATTAAGCCAAGTGTATATTTCACTACATAAACACCACTTCTATATTCCAAACAGCTAATGCCTATTATGCATGAACTCTCTGACTACGGTGTTTAAAAGTGGACTGACATCAACCTTTGTTTATTTACTTATATCTGTACATAAAGATAATACAGACCCCTGCCCCATAGGGACACATTTATAACAACATTCACTAATAAGGAAGAATCCATTTCTCACAATAGTGGATTTAGATTTATTTAGTGAAACATACTACAGATTTATATACAATCCACTGCAGTTGTGTTCCACAATTAAGTTCCAAAGCGATCTTACATAATACTAAGCCTAAAGAAGGTATGGAACCAGCAGAACTCCCAAAAATTGCTTATAACCTCACCCGAAAGGTTGATCAGCTTGCACAAGGACTCCATGACTTGCAAGTTGAAAATCTGGCATTAAGGAATATAATTAGGGACTCCATTGCTGTAAAATCGAACCAATTGGATATAACATTGGAACCACAAGTCTCTCTGCCTGACAATTTTTCAGTGAATAGGAAGACTTATAGACAATTCAAGAATGCTTGCCACTAGCTTTTCTCTATGAAGCTCAGATCTTACCCCACTGAGAGAATAAAAGTTTTGACAACCATATCTTTCTTGAGAGGGGAGCCTAGAAACTGGGCGGACAAGTTCTTTGAAACTGAGGACCCTATACTGGGTTCTCTAGATGCTTTTTTTTTTCATCTATGGATGAACTGTTCCAAGACACCGATGTACAGTTGACTGCAGAGACCTCCATGAGGAGTCTTAATCAAGGAAAGAGACCCGTGGAGGAGTATATAACTGACTTTAAGCAATTCGCTACAGATTCACTCTGGAATCCTATTGCTCTCTGTAACCAGTTCCGTTTGGGCCTTTCTGAAGCACTTAAAGATGAGTTTGCCCGGATTGAGACACCAAAGACCTTGGACGGTATAATGAGAATGGCAACCCAAATTGACCGTAGGTTACGAGAGAAAAGCAGAAAGATACACAACTGATTCCAGGTCTAAGAACTTATTCACCTCAGCAACATCTCCTTCCCAGTCATCCTCCAAACCCCAGGTTGAGGCAATGGAAATTGGTTTCCTCAAAGGACCTCTCAGTCCCGAAGAAAAACTCTGTAGGAAGGTTAAAAACCTTTGTCTGTACTGCGCTAATCCTTCACACACTGTACAAGACTGCCCAATCTTGATGAAGAGTAAAAGAAGTTAGTCAACTCATATATTATCCTCTCAACAGTGTCATAATAAGCCATCTTACTGTACATTGTCTCTTTCTTTACAGTTGGAACAAAGCCTACTGAGGATTGATGTCATAATTGATTCGGGCGCATCTGGTAACTTCATAGATCAGCAGTTCTGTATAACTAACGACATTCCTCTTGTTTTAAAGAAAATACCTATACCTATCAGGGTTATAGATGGGTCATCTATGATGTCCGGACCTATAACCCAAGAGACTGTACCAGTTCTGGTTAAGATTGCTGGACACACTGAACTATTGTCCTTTGATTTGTTACCCTCTCCCCATTTCTCTATAGTTTTAGGGTTGAAGTGGCTTCAGCTTCACAACCCTTTTATTGATTGGTTTCCTTTCCAAATAAAGTTCACTTCACTTTATTGCAAAGAAACATGATTCCATAATCATTTACTTATGCATTCTGTGTCTCAGAATGTTGATTTACCCATAGAATATAGCAATTTTGAAGATGTCTTTAGTATGACCAAGGCCGAAAACCTTCCACCCCATTAGGGTTTATGATTGCCCAATACAGCTCCAACCAGGAACCAGAATACCATTTGGGCATCTTTACCCTCTAAGCCAACCAGAATTGGATCACTTAAAACAATATTTGGAAGAAAATCTAAGGAAGGGGTTCATCAGAGCTTTCACATTCCCTGCCAGTGCAGGAATATTTTTTGTTCGCAATAAGGATTCCACCCTCAGACCAATAATTGATTACCGTGAACTCAATAAATGTACAATCAAAAATCGGTACCCATTACCACTAATTCCATAGATGATTGAACAGTTGTCTGAAGCTACTATATTCTCCAAATTGGATCTAAGAGGGGCTTACAATCTCATACGGATAAAAGAAGGACATGAGTGGTTAACAGCTTTCAGGACAAGGTATGGCTTATTTGAATATCTTGTAATGCCCTTTGGCCTTTGTAACGCTCCCGCCACTTTTCAACACTTTATCAATGATGTGTTTCCTGATCTCTTAGATGTGTGTTTAGTCGTCTACTTGGAAGACATCCTCATTTATTCGAAGAATAAAACAGAACATATAAAACACGTCCACTGGGTACTCTCCAGATTTAGAGCACATAATTTATATGCGAAACCCGAGAAATGTAAATTCCACACCACACAAGTATCTTTCCTGGGCTACAACATATCTCCTTCCGGGATTCAAATGCAAAAGGAAAAGGTTACTGCGGTTGAAGAATGGCAGCCACCTAAAACTAAGAAGGATTTACAATGGTTCCTAGGCTTTTCCAATTATTACAGAAAATTTATAAAAGATTTCTCCAGGATTGTAAAACCACTCACACTACTAACCGGTTCTACCACACCATTCATCTGGACTCCAGAGGCCACTGCAGCATTCAACTTCCTAAAGAACCGTTTCACCACAGGTCCCATTCTGCAGTTCCCTAATCCATAGTATCAATATGTACCGGAAGTGGATTCTTCTGACTTTGCCATAGGTACAGTTTTGTCTCGGCAAAAAACCCTTAAGGATCCTATACACCCCATATCCTACTACTCTAAAGTGATGTCTCCCGCAGAAAGGAATTATGCCATTGGTGACAAAGAGCTCTTGGCCATAAGATGCTCATTAGAGCACTGGAGGCATCTTCTTGAAGGGACTACTATACCAATCAACATCTACACAGATCACAAAAATTTGCAGTACCTGCAAAACAACAAAACATTGTCGGCTCAACAGGTTCGTTGGAGCCTTTATTTTGATAGGTTCAATTTTAACATTATGTACAGGCCTGCAGCAAGGAATAGGGAGGCCGATGCTTTATCTCGCAGTTTGGAGAGACCTCTTGAGGAGATAACTAGGAGTTCCATCATTTCCCCTGAGTGTTTCATTGGACTCACTACTCCACTCTTCACCGAACTTAGATCCTACAGCAACAAGCACCAAACTCCTCCTCTTCCAAACCTCCACAAAAACTCTGGTATTTATTACTATGGAAACAAAGTTTTTCTGCCCCCTTACATGAGACCACAGTTAATAAAGTCTTTCCATGACTCGCCTTTAGCCGGACACCCAGGTATTCAATGAACTTTGGAAACACTTACCAGAACTCTCTGGTGGCCTAACATGAAAAGCACTGTTCAAGATTACATACAAACCTGTAAAACTTGTGCCACAGCTAAACCCAAATGCAAACCACCGTATGGTCTCTTAATGCCACTCCCCATACCAGGAAAACCTTGGCAGCATGTATCAATGGATTTCATTGTTGACTTGCCTCCCTATAATAATCAAACCACTACTTTTGTCGTCATATACCTCTTTACTAAAATGGCACACTTCATACCCTTCTACAAGCTGCCCACATCATCTGAAACAGCACACCTCTTCATAGACAATATCATCAAATTACATGGCATACCTCCTATCCTGAAAACTGATAGGGGAACACAATTTACCTCCAAATTTTGGTCAAAACTGTGTGAGATAACCCAGATAGATCATAGATTCACCACAGCCTTTCACCCCCAAACTAATGGACAAGCTGAGAGATTTAATCAATGGCTCGAACATTACCTTAGATGCTATTGTTCCTACCACCAAAACGACTGGATGAAATTCCTCGCTATGGCAGAATACGCTTATAATAATTCCACCAATTCCTCAACCAAGATGACACCTTTTTATGCAAATTATGCATATCACCCAGATATCACCTTCTCTTCTCTTGGTTGCTCCGATTCTCCGTTGATGACACCCTCAATGCCTTACAGGAAAATTTCAAGTTTATTCAAGAAAACATCCGTAACGCCCAAAATTCTCAAAAACATTATTATGACCTACGGAGAAGAGTACCTCCAGATTATGCAATTGCGGACATGGTCTGGCTCTCCACCAAAAACCTAAAATTACAGATACCTTCTAAGAAACTCACGAGCCTGTATATTGGGCCCTTCCCTATCCTTAGGATCATAAACAAGAACACTGTTAGATTGGAACTCCCCAGTACCATCAGGATCCATCAAACTGTACATGTTTACCTCCTTAAACCCTATATTCTGACCAGGGAGAATGTCTCCTGCTACCTCCATCTGTTCCCGTTCTTGGAGATGATGAGTATGAGGTGGATTCTATATTGGACTCTAGGTATCGTAGGGGTGTACAGCAGTATCTAGTGCATTGGAAGAATTTCTCTGCAGATGAGGACACTTGGGAACCCGTTTCCAACTTGAGCGCTCCTCGCTTGGTTTCTCAGTTCCATCGCAGACACCCAGACCGTCCTCGTCCTGTTGCTGTGGAACAGCTTCCTTGAGCAGGGGGTTATGTCAGGAATCCGGTTACTGTTTCTTTAAACTTGATTGCCACTATGTTATGATTGGCTGCTCCACCTTTATAACAGGTGTTTACCCATCATACCTTGCTTAGTATTTTGGTTAGAGATCCTGAGCCTGATGGGATCCGGAGCCTTGGATTTCATCCCTAAACTTTCCACTAAAGGAAATCTTCTACTTGTCTGCAACCTGCAGAATCATTATCGTTACTAGCAGTTACAGTGTCTATCATCTGAACCTCCCATCGCAACCTGTACCTACAAGCGAGTCCTGAAGTATCCAGTATCTCCTCTACTGCCTTTGCGAAATTGTACAGAGTAAGTGGGCTTCCATAGAGTTGCAATTGGCTAAAAAACTTACTTCACTGTCTTCAAGCTCCATGTCACTCCCCGTAGCTACCGCAGCAGAGCAGCATAGCGATATCACGCTGGACACAGTTTGGGCAATCCCCCCCGGATTTCAGCCACCATCCCTTGGACAACAGGTACTGGTTTGGAATCCAGCACTATCTTTTCTAATCTGTACCTCATATGCTGATTAATGTATGTAGCAACCGAACTGAGTCTTTACAATAGAAGCACTTACACTTACAGGTGCTAATTAAGGCAAGTGTCTATTTCACTACATAAACACTGCTTCCATGTTCCAAACAGCTAATGCCTATTATGCATGAACTCTCTGAATATGGTGTTTAAAAGTGGACTGACATCAACCTTTGTTTATATACTTATATCTGTACATAAAGATAATACAGATTCCTGTCCCATAAGGACACATTTATAACAACATTCACTAATAAGGAAGAATCCATTTCTCACAATAGTGGATATAGATTTATTTAGTGAAACATACTACATATTTATATACAATCAACTGCAGTTGTGTTCCACAATTAAGTTCCAAAAGCGATCTAACACTAACCCTAACCCTAACACCCACTAACTTAAATATAATTTAAATAAATCTAAATAAATATTCATATAATTAAATAAATTATTCCTATTTAAAACTAAATACTTACCTGTAAAATAAACCCAAAGCTAGCTACAATATAACTAATAGTTACATTGTAGCTAGCTTAGGGTTTATTTTTATTTTACAGGCAAGTTTGTATTTATTTTAACTAGGTACAATAGTTATTAAATAGTTATTAACTATATAATAACTTCCTAGTTAAAATAAATACAAATATACCTGTAAAATAAAACCTAACCTAAGTTACAATTACACCTAACACTACACTATAATTAAAAAAATTCCCTAAACTAAATACAATTAAATACAAAATTATCTAAAGTACAAAAAAATCAAACACTAAATTACAGAAAATAATAAACAAATTACAAGATTTTTAAACTAATTACACCTAATCTAATCCCCCTAAAAAAATAAAAAGCCTCCCAAAATAAAAAAGCCCTACCCTACACTAAGTTACAAATAGCCCTTAAAAGGGCCTTTTGTGGGGCATTGCCCCAAAGTAATCAGCTCTTTTACCTGTAAAAAAAAATTACAACCCCCCCAACATTAAAACCCACCACCCACACAACCAACCCTATTCTAAAATCCACCCTTAAAAAACCTAACACTAACCCCTTGAAGATCACCTTACCGTGAGAAGTCTTCACCCAACTGGGCCGAAGTCCTCAACGAATCCAGACAGGCAGAAGTGGTCCTCCAGATGGGCAGAAGTCTTCATCCAGACGGCATCTTCTATCTTCATCCATCCGGCGTGGAGCGGATCCATCTTCAAGACATCCGACGTGGAGCATCCTCTTCTGACGACGTCTTCTTGTTGAATAAAGGTACCTTTAAGTGACATCATCCAAGAAGGCGTCCCTTCAATTCCGATTGGCTGATAGAATTATATCAGCCAATCGGAATTAAGGTAGAAAAAATCCTATTGGCTGATGCAATCAGCCAATAGGATTTAAGTTCAATCCTATTGGCTGATCCAATCAGCCAATAGGATTGAGCTCGCATTCTATTGGCTGATATTGTTAGGTTAGGGTTTTTTTAAGGGGGTATTGGGTGGGTTTTAGAGTAGGGTTGGTTGTGTGGGTGGTAGGCTTTAATATTGGGGGGGTTTGTAATTTTTTTTTACAGGCAAAAGAGCTGATTACTTTGTGGCAATGCCCCACAAAAGGCCCTTTTAAGGGCTATTTGTAATTTAGTGTAGGGTAGGGCTTTTTTTGGGTGGGGGGCTTTTTTATTTTGTCAGGGGGATTAGATTAGGTGTAATTTAGTGTTTTTTTTGTACTTTAGATAATTTTAGTTAATTGTATTTAGTTTAGGGAGTTTATTTAATTATAGTGTAGTGTTAGGTGTAATTGTAACTTAGGTTCGGTTTTATTTTACAGGTTTATTTGTATTTATTTTAACTAGGAAGTTATTAAATAGTTAATAACTATTTAATAACTATTGTACCTAGTTAAAACAAATACAAACTTGCCTGTAAATTAAAAATAAACCCTAAGATAGCTACAATGTAACTATTAATTATATTGCAGCTAACTTAGGGTTTATTTTATAGGTAAGTATTTAGTTTTAAATAGGAATAATTTATTTAATGATAGGAATATTTATTTAGATTTATTTAAATTATATTTAAGTTAGGGGGTGTTAGGGTTAGACTTAGGGGTTAATAAATTTAATATAGTGGCGGCGGTGTAGGGGGTAGCAGATTAGGGGTTAATAAGCATAATGCAGGTGGCAGCGCTGTCGGGGGCGGCAGATTAGGGGTTAATAAGTATAATGTAGGTGGCGGCGGTGTTGGGGTGGCAGATTTAGGTGTGCGGCGGTGTAGAGGTGCAGATTAGGGGTTAATAAGTATAATGTAGGTGGCGGCAGTGTAGGGGGCAGCAGATTCGGGGTTAATAAGTATAATGTAGGTGGCGGCGGTGTAGGGGGTGGCAGATTAGGGCTTAATAAGTATAATGCAGGTGGCGGCGGTGTAGGGGGTGGCAGATTAGGGGTTAATAAGTATAATGTAGGTGGCGGCGGTGTAGAGGGGGCAGATTAGGGGGTTTAGACTCGGGGTACATGTTAGGGTGTTAGGTATAAACATTACCATAGGAATCAATGGGATATCGGGCAGCAGCGAACATGAGCTTTCCCTGCTTTCAGACTTCCATTGATTCCTATGGTATCCGCCGCCTCCAGGGCAGCGGATTGAAAACCAGGTACGCTGGGCCAGAATAGTGGCGAGCATACCTGGTAGAAATTTGATAACTAGCAAAAGTAGTCAGATTGTACCGAATTTGCATTCAGAACATCTGTAATGACATAAGAATCGATCTGAGTCGAACTGAGTCCGGCGGATCGTATGTTACATCACAAAATTCTACTTTTGCCAGTCTGTAGGGTTTGATAACTAAGGGGAATCAGGCTCGCCAGAAATATGCTGCGGAATTCCAGCATATTTGCGGTTGACGGCTTGATAAGTAGATGCCACTGCGTTCACTCATAATTTCCGTTGCATGCAAAAAGCCAAAAAAATAAAAGATTGCTTGTGCACAACAGTTGGCCCGCCTTTCGTAATCTACCCCAATATGTGTTATCTGTAAAATAACACTTCTGGACAGCTACTTCAAGTTTATTAATTCTCATCAGCAGAAGATAGGTTTAATTTGCTGCTGGGTGAAGCTTATTTCCAGAAAAAAACTCATTTGATTTATGGTGGAGATATAAGCATGAGATTAAAATACTCCATTTCATAAAAGTAAGAGCCATATGATGTCATGTTTCTGTCATGATTAACTTTATTCCACCATATCGCATGCTATACCTTTAAGACAAGGTTAATATACACTGCATATGCTATACCTTTAAGGCAAGGTTTAACATTAATTAGGCACCTGTATAAATTACCAGCACTTCCTTCCAACATTGTTTGGTAATTCTAATAAGCCTTACTGAAGATTCTAAATTGTACTAACCTTGTGCTGATTCTGATCATTCTCACAGGAATTGTTCATGTTATAAAGCTACAACTTTTTCTTCCTCATTGTGTATAAAGCCTGCTCAATATTAAGCTCCTCCCACTACTGTGACATCACACCAGCATGGCTGCAAACAGTGTTTGATTTCAAACAGAGCTCTACAGTTCCACTCAGACTTCTTGGATTGTTGCAGGAGAGAATTACAAGGATTTCATCATTGCTTGCAAGTACTTTCTGCGCTCAAAACTTACAAGGTACTGTTTTTCTCAAGTTATTTATTCTGGTCATTAGGGATATAAACAATAAGGTTGCCTGCTCAAATTCAATGAAAACTAGTTTCCTAACATTTTGTGCTGAATATTCTCACTTCAAATAAGGTTATAGTTTGGCCTAACAAATCAATATGTAATTACCATTACAAATATTAATGGTTAATTTACTGTCTTTTATTTATGCATAAAATAAGGTTAAGAACATATGCATACTTTGTTTTTAAACTAATTACACCTGAATAAAATCTGGACATGAATGGCTCACTGCTTTTCGTACTCGATATGGATTATATGAGTATACAGTGATGCCATTTGGCCTATGTGTCGCCCCCGCCACATTTCAATATCTCATTAATTATATTTTTCAAGATCTTTTGGATGTATTTTTAGTGATTTATCTAGATGATATATTGATTTATTCAAAAACTTTGTCTGAACACATCAAATATGTGTGAGCCATACTTGTAAGACTTAGAGAAAATTCTTTATATGCAAAACCAGAAAAGTGTATTTTTAACTCTAAAGAAATTACCTTTCTAGGTTATGTAATTACTCCTAATGGTATTTACATGGAGGCCACTAAGATACAAGTTATACAGGATTTTCCAACACCCAATACTAAAAAACAAGTTCTAAGATTTTTAGGATTTGCTAACTTTTACAGGAAATTCATTAAAGATTTTGCTCAAGTAACCAAACCCCTCACAAATCTGACTCAATCTACAGTTACATTTCATTGGACAAGTGAAACTCAAACAGTGTTTGATTTTCAAAAAATTCAATTCACTACAGCACCTATTTTACATTTCCCAAACCCACACTTACAATATGTCTTAGAAGTTGATGCTTCCGATTTTGCAATTGGAGCAGTCCTATCGCAAAGAGAATCATTAAAACACTCATTACATCTAGTGGCATTTTATTCACGAATGATGTTAACTGCTGAACAAAACTATGCCATTGGTGTGGTGAGAAAGAGCTCTTAGTCATTAAGAGTTCTTTAGAACATTGGAGGCACCTCCTTGAGGGAACTTCTATTTCCATACTGATATTTACCGATCATAGAAACTTACAATATTTAAAAACAAATCGTACTTTAACCTCTAGACAGGTACCTTGGAACCTATATTTTTCAAGGTTCAACTACCTTATTACTTACCGTCCGGCGAACAAAAATGGAAAGGCTGACGCTCTTTCTAGAATGCAGGATAAGCCTTAACTTCCAAAACAAGTAACCCCTGTAATTCCTCCAGAACATTTTATTGGTCTCACAATCGAAAAACAAAATCAATTCTTACATTGTCAGCAAAATGATGACACAAAACCTCTCCAAAGTCTTCAACTAAAGGAAGATGGTTAATATTATCATCTTAACCAAATATACGTACCTCCTAATTTACGGACTATGGTTTTGCAAACCATGCATGATAACTCACTTGCAGGACATCCAGGAATTCATAAGTCAATGGATCTCATCTCTAGAAATATCTGGTGGCCAACTGTACTTAAAGATGTCACTAACTACATTCACGCATGTAAAATTTGTACGATCTCAAAGAAAGATAGGAAAAGTCCCTATGGTTATCCAATCTCTTTACCCACACCCGAAAAACCTTGGACTGACATAGCATTGGATTTTATAGTAGAACTTCTGAAATCCAGTAATAACAACACATAATAGTGGTGGTAGACCTTTTTCAGTAAAATGGTTCATTTTATACCATATTGTAAATTGCCTACAGCCTCTGAAACTGTTCAAATGTTGATTTCACACATCTTCAAACTCCATGGAATTCCAAAATCCATAACAACAGATCGGAGTACCCAATTTACCAGTAAGTTTTGGGTAGAACTCTGCAAGACCCTTGGTATAAAATGTAGATTAAGCACATCATTTCATCCACAAACAAATGGACAAACCGAGAGGACCACTCAGTGGTTAGAACAGTTTTTGAGATGTTTCTGCAACTCCAGACAAGATAATTGTACCACTCTTCTCCCTTATGCTGAAGTCGCTTACAACAATATAATACACAGTTCCACAAAATGTTCTCCCTTCTATATTAACTATGGGTTTCATTGTACTTTTAATATGGATATGTCTATTGATAGTGTGGTTAATGATATAGTAAACTCTATCTCAGAAACTTTTTCACTTGTCTGTGAAAATATCAAATCAGCAAAAGAACATCAAAAATATTATTATGATAAAAATAGATACCCTGCTCCTAAATACAATATTGGAGATTATGTTTAGTTATCAATAAGTAATCTCAAACTCCCCTATCCCTCTAAGAATTTGGCACCACAATTTATCAGACTTTTTTCTATTGTGTCTATAGTCAACCAAAACGCAGTTACTTTGTCTTTGCCATCTTCTTTGAAGATTCATTCTACTTTTCACGTATCATTATTAAAACGGTATCATGAAGTCAGAAATTTGAACGTTGATTCTCCAATAGTGCCTAACCTTCATGATACTGACCAAGAATATGATGTTCAGTCCATACTGGACTCTAGGAATTTAAATGTTGAGCTTCAGTATCTTGTCCGTTGGAAGGGATTCACGTCTGATGATGATTCTTGGGAGCCTGCCACTAATCTTGCCGCACCAAGACTTTTGTCTCGCTTTCATCGTAGGTTTCCTTTGAAATCCAGATCATGATCCTCGGAGATGATCCTTGAGGGGGGAGTTCTATCATGTTTCTGTCATGATTTCACTTTATTCCACCATATAGCATGCTATACCTTTAAGACAAGGTTAATCTACACTGCATATGCTATACCTTTAAGGCAAGGTTTAACATTAATTAGGCACCTTTATAAATTACCAGCACTTCCTTCCATCATTGTTCGGTAATTCTAATAAGCCTTACTGAAGATGCTATACCTTTAAGACAAGGTTAATCTACACTGCATATGCTATACCTTTAAGGCAAGGTTTAACATTAATTAGGCACCTTTATAAATTACCAGCACTTCCTTCCATCATTGTTCGGTAATTCTAATAAGCCTTACTGAAGATGCTATACCTTTAAGACAAGGTTAATATACACTCCTTATGTTATACCTTTAAGGCAAGGTTTAACATTAATTAGGCACCTGTATAAATTACCAGCACTTCCTTCCATCATTGCTTGGTAATTCTAATTACTCAGAGGACTTTTAAGCCTTACTGAAGATTCTAAATTGTACTAACCTTGTGCTGATTCTGATCATTTTCACAGGAATTGTTCATGTTATAAAGCTACAACTTTTTCTTCCTCATTGTGTATAAAGTCTGCTCTGTTTTAAGCTCCTCCCACTACTGTGACATCACACCAGCATGGCTGCAAACAGTGTTTGATTTCAAACAGAGCTCTACAGTTCCACTCAGACTTCTTGGATTGTTGCAGGAGAGAATTACAAGGATTTCTTCATTGCTTGCAAGTACTTTCTGTGCTCAAAACTTAGTTACAAGGTACTGTTTTTCTCAAGTTATTTATTCTGTTCATTAAGGATATAAACAATAAGGTTGCCTGCTCAAATTCAATGAAAACTAGTTTCCTAACATTTTGTGCTTAATATTCTCACTGCAAATAAGGTTATAGTTTGGCCTAACAAATCTATATGTAATTACCATTACAAATATTAATGGTTAATTTATTGTCTTGTATTTATGCATATAATAAGGTTAAGAACATATGCATACTTTGTTGTGCAAAGCTAGGGTAACAATTTGCCAACAAATAAGTATTGCTGCATTCTAAACCTAAGAGTAAATTGAAGCTACCTTGTGCTCATTGTGAAATAATTACATGTCTACAGTTGCCTTCCATTAAACTCTTATTTCCAATTGCAAGGTTTCTACTACAGTACCAATTGTATTTAAACGTAATATTTACTTCTGCAGTTGTGGTTCATATTGTAATTTACAACCTACAAAATTATATTGTAGTATTCAAGCCTCTCACATATGATTATTGTATATGAAAAATGCATAGCAAATCTAGGCAGCTATCACCACTTGCTTATCCCAAGAAGTACTCTGTATACATTGGATATACAAATTATATATATATATATATATATGAACACGCAGGAGAGCACTCTCACTTTCAAAAGCCAGGTAGCCAGGGTGCTAGTGACAAGTAGCATACAGGTAACAAAAACTTGCACTCACTGGTCTTGTAACAAAACACACTTTACTGTGACGTTTCGGAGGGCCTGAGGAAGGGGATTTTTACCTCCGAAACGTCACAGTGAAGTGTGTTTTGTTACAAGACCAGTGAGTACAAGTTTTTTGTTACCTATATATATATATATATATAAATAAGAAAGGAAAAAGCAAACATTTTCTGAATACATATTTTTGAATTCAGACCATTGGGCACTGGGAGGAATCTATAGATTTAGATAAATATATTTATATATCCAAAAATATAAAATGAAGGCACTATACTCATTGGAATTTTGACATCCGTGCAATCATTTTACTCTGTAACATTTTGGGGGTTTGCTCCCCTTCCTCGGACAAATATGTACATAAATATATATCTTGCTTATTAAATAAATCATAACAATACTTTTTGCAAACACTGGCAATTTTTATCCATCCATCTATCTATCTATCTATACAGTGTAAGTTATCATGATTTTAATATAATCTAAAATATCAATGTATTAATGGATACTATGCACCCTTTACATCAAACAAAAAAAGAACTAAATAAAGCAGCTTAAAATACTAACAAGTATAAAATTAACCTCACAGTAATCTTATGTGACAAAGAAAGTAACGTGAGTCAAGCAAACTCCTGACACAATTAATTAAAATTAACAAGTACATTTAAAAAACCAAGTCACAAAGTCCTTTAGGCTTTCAGTTTGTAGCCTGATGATCTTTCATTATGTTACTTGGAACAATGTCTTCTCTGCTAAATGCTTCTCAGTGTTTCCTCAGGAAAAAAATCAAATAAAAAAGAAATAATGTAATAAATAATGTCTCATGTCCTTTCCACTCCACCCTTGATATCTCACTCACATTTGTTAGAGCTAAGAGCACCATCATCTCCTGCCACCAAGTGCTGAAGCCTGTAACATGTAAAAATTGCCTATCACTCACAGCTCCAAACTGCCTCTGGAAGTAATATCAGAATATTAATTTTGTGACAGGAGCTTCATGAAATGGGTTTCCATTTCCAAGAAGCTATGCACAAGTCTCACATCAGCATGTGCAATGCCAAACATTGGATGGAGCTGTGTATATTATTGTCATGCCCTGCCTCTTTTTTCCATGGCAAGGCGTCTTTCATTGCTATGGTTGCATCTTGTTTTGGTTGCGGTCAAGTTCCAAGTCATTGTTTGCTGACGGGCTGCGTCATTCTTTGCTGACAGACCTCATCATTCTTGGCGATGTGGCACTTATGTATGACAGCATTTTTCCCAGCATCAGCGTCTATTTATTGACATGTTCAGCATCTTACGGTGTCCATGTATAGAACTAGTTTTTGGGTGTGCTCTGTATCTTTGTGATCCTGAAAGTGAACTTGAACTTTGTCCTCGGATTTGTTTCTGACCTTGTCTCCGGATTATCCCTTGACGATTCTACTGGTTTCCATTTCTGTTGTGACACTGAACAGACAATGTCCAGCAACTGTGTGCATGCGAATAATGGGTGAAACTCTACCAAGGGCTCTGCACCAAAGCCCTCACTTACACCAATGCAATTCCAAAAAGCAGCAGCAATCCAATTTTCTTTCAAGGTTTTTATTCAATTGCCATAAAATAAAAACAGAAAACATTTCGGGAGTTACCCCTTAATCATGTCATACATAAAACACAATTAATTCATCATTTATAGGCTACAAATCCCACCCCCTCAATTAACACCACATTAACCCCTGATGTACTAGCATCTATCCAACTTATACTATAATACTATGGGGCCAATTTATCAATGTCTGTTCGACACAATACGCTGTAGTGTATAATATCCGACAGACATTGCTTGTGCAATGCCGCCCCCTGCAGATTTGCGGCCAATCTACCGCTAGCAGGGGGTGTGAATCTTTATCGTATAGGATCGGGCGGATTGATGTCAGCAGTCTCAGAGGCAGGAGACCAGTTAAGGAGCAGCGGTTTTAAGACCGCTGCTTCATAACTGATGTTTTCAGCGAGCCTGAAGGCTTGTGTGGAAACAGGTGCATAAGGGGCAATTTGGCCCTTGATAAATTGGCCCCTATATGTCTTATCCGTCATATGTTGAAGCAAAGAAAACCCCATCACATTCTACAATTTAACTCTTCCATACTAATTATAATACATTATGGCTCTCTGTGGTGGACACACATGATATTACAACATAATATCAACAATTGTCAGCACACCAATGTAATGGAAAGTATGCATTTATTGAGCACAATGTATCAAACAATGTGTATAACCTATAGAGAGGTTCCCAAGTTATCTTCATTCACTCTACATATTCAAAAAAGAACACTTATACTACCCATACAAGAAAAGCCAGCCTTGCAGTAAGACATTCATCCTGGTAAAGAATAGTCGTAGATATTGACTATCCTGTCTCCACACGTAGAAGTTGGGAATAAGAGTTATTTTTGTTGTTTTATGTATAATTATGTCCTGAGTCAGACTGAAAGAGTGGAGGAGGGATTTGTTGTCTATTACCCTTTTTAAAGTAGACAGTAATTAATACGGGGTGCATAGCCCTATCTACAGCACTTAGCACTTGCATTATTATATTTTGTTTTTCACCTTATAATTTTTTTATTTCACGCATTTATTAGCTGCAAGGCTCTTTACTGAGTTCACTGTTTATTTCTTTAAGACACTGATATACACACTCCACTTTTATACGCACATATATATATATATATATATATCGTACATTTATTTTTGGCTTTTCCCTCTCTCCCCCCTTTCACTACACTAACACCCCAACATACATAGCTCACATAAGCCTACTTGAATTCTGATAATTTGTACCTTTATGGAAAAATTTGTTAAAAAGTCACCAGCTATGCCGCCCAAAATAAAAGAAAGAAAATCTGTTGAAAGGCAGCGATAGTAGCAATGAATCCAATCTAGAAGAATGACAGTTAAGCCCTTCAGAACATCAACACTTGATAAAACAAATATCTGATCTTATTATGCCACAATTTGATAGTATTAAACTTGATATAAATTTACTGTCGACAGAAGATAGACAATTTGCTTCCAGACTTACAGAAGTTGAAATCAGAATTTCTAATACAGAAGATTACAGTAACAAAATAGACCAAAGTTCAACCTTACACAGTAAACAACTAGCAGCCCTACAATCTAAGATAAAGGAACTTGAAGATAGAGCCAGAAGAAATAACATAAGAGTAGTTGGCCTTCCAGAATCTAGTGAATACCAAGACCTACTTAATTTTGCAGAAACTTTTCTACCACAAAGCTTAGGGATTCCATTAGAAAATATTCCAATGAAAATTGAGAGAGCACATAGGGTAAGATATAGAGTAGATACAGAGCTCAGAAAGAAACCCAAACCAATCATGATTAAAACTTTAAATTTTCAAGATAAAATTGACATATTCAGACACTATAGAAATCCGAAATATAGGTCAAAATAGAGTATTTTTGTTTCAAGACTTTTCTATGGAACCCAGCCACAAAAGATGAGAAATGGCACCTTTGTGCTCTAAATTAATTGAAGCTAAGTGGAAGGCTAGAATGGTCTACCCTGCCAAAATCTGTGTATAGGCTAAGGGTGAAATAAAAAATGTATTTAACACAACAGAGGCCAAAGAGTTTTTAGAACAACATAATATTCATTGATAGCTCAGTAGTAGTTAATAACAAATTTAAAAAGGAAATTATGGCTGTCAAGAGTGATAAATGTTTTTATTGTTTTTCCTTTTTATATGTATGGTGTTTACGGTGGACGTATACTGTATATTGGATTGTTACAATTATGTGTGTTACTCAAGAATACCAATAAAAAATAGAGACATTATGGGAAACAGCGAAAGCGGTTTTAAGAGGAGAAATTCTAAGTTACATGATCAGATATAAGAGGAAGAGTAAGGTAAGAGATATTCAACTTGCGAATCAATTAAAAATGCTTATAATAAATATCTCATATCATCCTCTAAGAAAGAAAGATACACTTTCCTCTTACAAGAAGTATATAAGGATGACTTCAAAAGCAAAGCTAGATTCATGAAATTTGGAAACAAGACAGGAAGTTTCTTGGCTAAGGTGATTAATACCAGTAAAAAAACAAACCAAGTTAAGCTAATTAAGGTAGATCAAAAGAATTGCATAGAATCGCATGAAATATGTGACGCCTTTCTTAAAGGGACACTGTACCCCAAATTTTTCTTTCGTGATTCAGATTGAGCATGACATTTTAAGCAACTTTCTAATTTACTCCTATTATCAATTTTTCTTCGTTCTCTTGCTATCATTATTTGAGAAAGAAGGCATCTAAGCTTTTTTTTTGGTTTCAGTACTCTGGACAGCACTTTTTTATTGGTGGATGAATTTATCCACCAATCAGCAAGGACAACCCAGGTTGTTCACCAAAAATGGGCCGGCATTTAAACTTACATTCTTGCATTTCAAATAAAGATACCAAGAGAATGAAGACGATTTGATAATAGGAGTAAATTAGAAAGTTGCTTAAAATTTCATGCTCAATCTGAATCATGAAAGAAAAATTTTGGGTACAGTGTCCCTTTAAATATTTTCAGAAATGTTATAGTTCTATTCAAATTGATGCACACAAAAAAGATTATTTCTGGAACAATATTGAAGTACCTACTATTACCAGAGATGATTTAGATTCTATAAATAGGCCTATTTTGGAAGAAGAAGTAGAAGCAGCAATTAAGAAAACTAAGATTAATAAAGCACCTGGTCCAGACCAGCTTCTGGGAGAATTTTATAAAATGTTAAATAAAGATGTACTTACTATACATACTTACTTACTATAAATTTATTTAACTATTATTTTACTCAAATGGGAGAAATGTCCAAAAATGTTACCAAAGCTTTAACTAAATTAATTCCAAAAAAAAGGAAAGCCAATACACAATTAGACTCATACAGACCAATTTCCCTGCTAAATATAGATTACAAGCTTCTAGCCTCAATAGTTGCTGAAAGTTTAAAGAAAAGTCTGGGAGCTTTAATCCATATAGATCAAGTAGGATATATGAACAAAGGGTGCTCCACAATTAATATAAGGAAAGCAAGTATTGTGTTGGATTATTTTTGGAATTTAAGAAAAAAACATTTGGGTCCAGACTTAGCTATGATTGCAATTGATGCAGAAAAAAACTTTTTACGCTGTCCAATGGGACCATTTAATTACATCACTTTGTTTTTCAGGTTTTATTACAAACTATATAAAATCAATATATACTAACCCAATCTCAGTAATATCAATTAATCGCTTGGAATCACCGGAAGTTGTCCTGGAAATGGGAACAAGACAGGGCTGTCCCCTCTCAACTCTGCTATTCAATATAGCAATCGAGACTTTAGCACTAAAACTAAGACAAACAGTGCAAGGAGCTATGTGTAAGAGTTATGAACTTAAAACCTTACTATATGCAGACGATATTCTCTTGTTAGTTCGCAATACAACCAAAACTATTCCCAAATTTCTATAAATAATTGAGAACTATGGTTCGATTTCTGGTTACAGAGTGAATACCAATAAATCAGAGCTTTTATGGGTTAACAAAACAAAAGATTCAATTAAAAATATCAAGTTTAAAACAGTTAATAAAATACTTTACCTAGGTATATAGCTCAGTAAGAATCCGTTAGACTGGTATACAGATCATTTTAATCCAGTGTTTCAAAAGTTCCAAGAATATATAAAAATATGGAAACATATTCCTCTAGCACTTTCTGGCAGGATACATCTAGTTAAAATTATTTTTTTTCCAAAAATATTATACAAACTGCAAAACTTACCATTTATGATTAAAAGAAAAGATATTTAATTTTTTAATAAATGCATAATATAATTTATTTGGGGGGGATAAGCGGAAACAAAATCGCATTAACAAAACTTACACAACATAAAGATTATGGTGGCTTGTCCCTAGCAGATCCAGGCAAATATAACATAATGTATCTGGTTACAATTTCTGCTGAATGGCTCCTTGATATAAATTGTTATACGCCAAGAACACTGGAGGAAGAGATAGTGAACCCCTATTCCTTAAAAGCTTTACGTCATTTACAAGATAAAGATATACCTAAAGAAATTAAGAGCTTATATTCTGTTTCTGAAAGCAAGGCATGAATATTGCAATTTATTAATCTGAACCGTTCTGTTTCAAAATATCTACTGATTTTGGGTAATCCCTCTTTTTTCTGAGGTGTCTAAATATGGGGTTTTTCACAGATGGAGAAGGAAGCTCGGTGAAACAAATTGTCGAACATATGCATGCTAGATTAATTATAAAAACATTTGAAGTCCTCAGAAATGAATGTAATCTTCCGGCAAAAGATTTTTATGCATACTTACAAGTGAGAAATTTAGCGCAAAATCTATGTGCTTTGAATGGCACAGATTGGACATGATCATTAATTACTGGAAACTTGAAAAGATATCATCAGAACAGTGACTATTCCATTAAGAACTGGTCCAAAACCATATCTGAAATAGAGGGAAATCTTAATTTAAAGTACATAGATTAAGATAGCATATCAAGAAATTTAAAGACATTAATAAGGAAAGAATTCAATATAGTATTCGCCGGGTAACGAAAATAGCTCAAGCCAATTATTTCAGAGAGACTCATATTAACTTACTATACCAAACATATTTTACACCAGTGGTAATGTCTAAATGGTTTGATAGGGTTAAAGATAGATGTACAAAATGTTTTAGTGCAGATGCAGATATTGTACATTATTTCTGGAAATGCCCGTTTATTTCGCAGTTTTGGAGCAAAATAATGTTCTGGATCTTCAAGATCATTAAAAAAGAGGTGTAGTTAAACAAAGAGACCATAATATTCCTCCTGCCTAGAAATGCAAAATATAAAGAAAAATATTTATAGAAACAGTCATTTTGACAGTTAGATATTTAATTCTAAAAAAACTGGATTTCGATGGCACAATTTTAAGTAAACATATATAAACTAATGATACTAGATTAATGTGCCATAGATCAGTCAAAAGATAAAGAAATATATCTATTTTTTTTTCAATAAATGGGGTGATATGATTAAAACGTACTCAGCAGAAGTACAGAAGAATCTAATCTACCCATTTGGAACTTCAGATTATGTAATGGATGCTACTGTGGCGGAAGAACTGCCACTAGTATATTAAATGTTTTCTCTGAGTAGGAGATTAGAGAGAAGGGGGAGATCCGTTCCCCCTTTTTTTGTTTTTTTTGTTTTGTCTTGTGTGTCCTTAAATTGAAAAATTAGGTTTATTTCATGATGTAACCCAAGAGTTATGTATTTTCTGTTTTATAACAGAGCATTGTTTGTAATACGAAGGATTTGTTTCTGTAGTACAGAATGTCTACTTGAACATTTTCTTTTTGATTTTGTATCTGATATGAAATGTTTGCCAATTCTGTCATCTCATATACGACTTTATGGCCTGGTACTATACCAACATTATATGATTGTGCTAGTACCGGAATCTATTCAACACCTTTAGGCTGAACCAGTTCACCAAACGGAACTCGCTACAGTGCATGCATGGACACAACATGGACTCTATAGATTCCTCGGTGGCCCTTTATATACAACTGAGATGGTCACAGCATCCACTGGATTGATTTGCTGCTATTAAGAAATGCATCTAACCGCAACTATTTTAACAACCACATTTGAATATGTGTGAGCCACTTAACATTTTGGCATACTTGCTGGGGAAATATGCATTAGCTGCATAAGTTTAAGAATATGTGATGTGATACAGGAGCTGGAAAATACATGACATCCATGAGAGACGGTCTATTATTGGGGAACCACACTGTATGAAAGCTATTTGACTCTATATATAAGTAGCTCAGGAGAAGAAGTTTCAGATGGTGCAATATAGATATACTTACTTTTGGGATTACAAGTGTATTACATTTTTTTGGAGACTTACCTGGTGATTTTTTTTACCAGGTATAAACAAGGTGACAACAGTTGGCTTCCTTCTTGGGGACCCCTAGGGAGGTGTATTTGACATTATGGGGCATATTTATTATGTTGCGAGCGGACATGATCCGATATAGTGGATCATGTCCGCTGCACATCGTTAAATGCCGTCAGCATATGCTCTCAGCATTTATCATTGCACCAGCAGTTCTTGTGAACTACTGGTGCAATGCCGCCCCTTGCAGATTTGCGGCCAATCCCCCGCTAGCAGTAGGTGTCAAT
Organism: Bombina bombina; assembly: GCF_027579735.1. Lineage (NCBI taxonomy): Eukaryota > Metazoa > Chordata > Amphibia > Anura > Bombinatoridae > Bombina > Bombina bombina. Next base: position 1,042,531,923 of record NC_069502.1, read on the forward strand.
CAACCCAATCGTATTCGATCGGGTTGATTTCTATCGGCGGCCTTAGAACAGATGGACAAGTTATGGAGCAGCGGTGAGCTAATGTCTTTAAGTGATATGGTTTTGCAGTAATATTGTTTGACCCAATTTAGAGTGGTGCTATTACATAGTTACATTATTAAACTGTTGAGCCTTTTTGGTAATGTAGACACTGACTGCTGAATTAATAAGATGGCATTTTTACAGACACAAGACACTGAGGGCTCTAAGCTTTTCGCATATTCAGAGTTTGATGCAGCTAGAATTACAACCCTATGTACAGTTAGTATAGATTTTCTTAATACTGAACATGCTAATAATGAACCAGCATCTTTGGAACAGATAAATAAACAAAGAATTATGTATGACCTACACGCAGTGACATTGGCAGAATATTATAGACAGAAGTGAATACCAACGGGACTTAGGAGTCATCCTACTTTATTCAGGGATATTGTTGAATACTGTGATAAATTTGAGGGAATATTAAACAAGTGTTCATATGACATCATGATTTTGATGATAGAATATATACAAAAAGAACTACACAAATTATAAATTACAGATAGCAAATGATACGGTAGAAACAACAATGAGATCCTTGAAATCAGAGTCAGATTTTAAGACTATGAAGGACAAATTAGAAGAAGATTTAGTGAACTTTAAGAAACAATTGGAGGTATTGTTTTAATTTTAGATTTTTTTATTTTGAGTTGTGGTGCATTTGTCATAGAGGCAGTATAGAGAAGGTTCTGGCTAATTATAGGAGCCTTGAATTTGTTAGGAATCTTGCAGTGGATTGCCTTGATTTTGGAAGGAGAAACAAGTATGGTGGGATCTCTTGGGAGGAAGTATCAGGAGGGTTTGTGCTACTGTAACATGGTGGCAGCAATATCATTGGTATTAGGGGTAGATTTGCATTGTGGGGATTGACCTTTCTGCTTTTGCAAATAATTTTTCATTGGAAAGACTAATAATATAGGTATGAAAGCAGATATGTGTATATAATATAATATAATAAACTATGCATCAAAAACTCCGAAACGTCATCAATGATATCCCAACTGTACAGCAAAACTCTAACCCTAGACACTAGAAATTGGCAAACATATTATCACACCAACTTGTTCAATACTAACAACTGAAAACATCCCAAAAGGCCCAATAATTATGGAATAGTCAGCCAACCGTCTTCTCTAATTTGCTCTTGCTTTCTCTGCCCAGGTTCAAATCTTCCTCCAGTAAGGTAAATAAAAAAATATGTCTGGTTATTGGTTCTTCCCAGCTTTTCTACCTAATTCTCTAGTGTAGGGCCCTTTAGACACCAGACAATGGCTACATGGCAGTTACTATGACAAAGTCTAGGCTACAATCATCATATATTTGCATGCATCTGCAACAAAATAGCATTTAGGGAGAGGAGTTCTTGCTAGAACTTTTTCAGGTGTTTTTAGACAGTATGCTTGAGAATAACTATGTGAAATCACTGGGATATGTTTCTTGTCTAACTTTATTACACCACAGCTGAGATTGGGTAGTAGATTAGTAGAGCTATGGCCTGTGTGGTTATGGTTAATTGCCATGCGGGGGGGGGGGGGGATTTCATGTTTTTTGATAATAGTTGATGGGGAGGCAGGTCAGTCAGATGGTAGTTAGAGATAGTAGTAGAAAATCAGATCATGGTTAGGGTTAACTGCATCTACGGTAGCAGTTAGTTGCAGCATTATCTTGGTTATTGTCAGTTGTGGTGGGGGTTGTGTTTATGGTTCATTGCAACAAAGGGTTGTGTTTAGATTTTATTGTGGTAGAAGGATGGGGGGATCATAGACTGTCCCTAACATATTTAAACAATTCAGAAACACAATTCAGAAAATAATTTATATTCAATCCATTCTCCTTGAGTTTTAAATTGCCTTTATTCTGGTGACATCACTTCATACCTGTGACTGGATTGCTAGGTTATGCTCTACAAAATATATTTTGTGTTCGCCATTTTAAGTAATAAGTAATAACTCATTAGGCCCGGATGACTGACAAGCTCTCCTCTAAACCAGAGGGTAGAATGGGGTAGAATGAGTAATTATTAGAATCCTCGCAGAAGTGCAGATAGGTTTTCTTTTTAAGAACCCTGTCCACACACAGTATGATAAGTAGGGCCCTAGTCCAAAGTATATTCACCATGCCGAAACAAAAGAAAGTATGAAATTGCATACAATAAAAAGTATACTATAATGGGCTATTGTGTTTTCATAATGGAGACTTATTTTTAATCTAATATTACTTAAGCTTCTTAACTCCAGTTCTGAGGGAAACCTAACAAACCAGATTTAAAAGATTTCTATATCTGAGTGCAGCAGAGTCTGTTACAACAATTGAGCTACTGTGCAGCCCAAGAATGGGGAGGAAAAAAATTGGTGTACTAGGGTTCCTTGCACACTGGAATTGAGATACCCTGCAGCTAAGTATGGGCCGGATTACAAGTGGTGTGCTAATTTTTTTTGTCGCTCACACACAAACACTGCTCAAAGCATACTTTTAATGTGGACGGGTTACAGAGCGTATTACAAGTTGAAAGTATTTTTTTTGCGCATGACGAACCAGATGCACGCTAACTTTAGGTCTTTGGATATCAAGACCACATTAACTTCTTATCCCCATAGGTTTCAATTGAAATTTTTTCTTTCATAATTCAGATAGAGTCTGTGATTTTAAACAACTTTCCAATTCACTTCTATTATCTAATTAGGTTTGTTCTCTTGGCATCCTTTGTTAAAAAGGATTCCTAGATAAGCTCAGGAGCTGCTGATTGGTGGCTGCATGCATATTTCTTATATTAATGCCTCACCCAAAGCAATCAGCTAGCTACCAGTAATGCATTGCTGCTTCCTTCAAAAAAAGATATGAAGATAGTAAAACAAACTAGATAATAGAAATAAATTGAAAAGTTTTTTACAAATCGTATTCTCTGGGGCCGATTTATCAAGCTCCGTATGGATCTTGATGGCCCTGTTTCCGCGCGAGCCTTCAGGCTCACCAGAAACAGAAGTTATGAAGCAGCGGTCTAAATATCGCTGCTCCATAACTTGTCCACCTGCTCTAAGAACGCCGATAAAAATCAACCCGATTGAATACGATTGGGTTGATTGACACCTACTGGTAGTGGGCGATTGGCCGCAAATCTGCAGGGGTCAGCATTGCACCAGCAGTTCACAAAAAATGCCCCCTTTCTTGCAGGAGTGTATATACTTATTTACATATAGTTCCTTTACCTTTATTTTGTCATTAAGCTCCCTTTGCCTGTTGGAACTGCCAACTATATAGAAAAGTAGCAGTGTGGGAAAGGGGTGGAAAAGTGAGTCCAGCCCATTTGAAAGGATGTTCCTGCATTGGCTTTGATTACAATTAACTCCTATCAGCTGCTTGCCTGGAGTACATTAACTGTTTAAAAGGACAATGTACAGTACAATTGGTTTCGCCTTAATGAGTTTCCAGTGTTTATATCAGCTGTAGAATAAAAAAATGTATCAGCAATTGCTGCTTTAGATTTTTTTTCTATATGAAATAGTAGTTTTGTTTTAGTTGAAACCACAACCAATTTATGGCTCAAAGTGGCACGCTATTGGATCTTTTAGTTTGTGCCCTAATTGCGCTGAAAGTAAACTTTTAACACAGGCAGGATAGTGTATTACAAGTTGAAAGTAAAGAGTAAAAAAACAATCACCTACATTATGAGTTTTGCATTATGGCTGTGCTCAAATAGCGCATATGTAATGTTTAATGCGCACTCTTCATAACGTAGGTATTACAAGGCCTCTATCAACCTGTCAACTTACCTGCATTCGCCGGCACCAATACGCTTGCTTAAGATCGCCTAACATCGCTGCCGCGGACCTGAATACATTCTCCAAAATTATCAAAAAATGAGCAACGGACTGTTGTTAACTAACAGTCATCAATCTCGCTGCTCTTCGGCTTTTTTACAGCTTTCTTGGTACCCTTTCACTAAACACCCACACTATACTATACTGTTTTACCCCCTAAACCGCCACTCCCGGACCCCGCCGCAACTAAATAAAGTGTTTAACCCCTAAACCGCCGCTCCCGGAGCCCACCGCAACTAAATAAAGTGTTTAACCCCTAAACTGCCGCTCCCGGAGCCCACCGCAACTCTAATAAATGTATTAACCCCTAAACCACTGCTCCCGGAGCCCACCACCACCAACATTATATTTATTAACCCCTAATCCGCCCCCCCTACACCGTTGCCACTATATTAAATGTATTAACCCCTAAACCTAAGTCTAACACTAACCCTAACACCCCCTAACTTAAATATAATTTAAATAAATCTAAATAAAATTATTCCTATTTAAAACTAAATACTTACCTATAAATTACACCCTGTTCCAAATTATTATGCCAATGATATCTTTCTCATTTACCTAAATAATTGATGTAAACAACAGTCAGCATAATTCTCATGTTATCAACTATTAAGAGTACAATTCAAATTTTATTGAACAAACCTCCTAATGATAACAGTATTTTTTTTTTTCAAAATAAAAAACTTACAATGCACTATTCCAAATTATTACGCAGAGTAAGTTTCAAAACACTTTACAGGTTGTAAAGAACTGAAAATTTTCATTTGTTGTGTTTGCAGCATATTTACTGAAATCAAAAGCTATTTCAATCAAACTTTGAACAACATTTTAACTTTTTAAACATTTTAACAGGTCAAGTTACATTTTAACATAGGACCCCTTATTTGATAGCAGCTTTACAGGTCTTGCATCTATTGAACTTGTGAGTTTTTGGACAGTTTCTGCTTGAATTTGTTTGCAAGATGTCAGAATAGCCTCCCAGAGCTGCTGTTTGGATGTAAACTGCCTCCCACCCTCATAGATCTTTTGCTTCAGGATGCTCCAAAGGTTCTCAATAGGATTGAGGTCAGGGCAGGATAGAGGCCACACCATGACTTTCTCTCATTTTATCCCCATAGCAGCCATTGATGCAGAGGTATTCTTTGCAGCATGAGATGGTGCATTGTCATGCATGAAGATGATTTTATTACGGAAAGCATAGTTCTTCCTTCTGTACCAGGGAAGGAAGTGGTCAGTCAGGAACTCCACATACTTTACAGAGGTCATCTTTACACCATCAGGGACCCTAAAGGGTCCGACCAGCTCTCTTCCCATGATTCTGGCCCAAAACATGACTCCACCACCGCCTTGCTGACATCGCAGCCTTGTTGGAACAGGGTGGCCGTCCACCAACCATCCACTACTCCATCCATCTGGACCATCCAGGGTTGCACGGCACTCATCAGTGAACAGGACTGTTGAAAATTAGTCTTCATGTATTTTTCTGCCCAATGCAGCCGTTTCTGCTTGTGAGCATTGGTTAGTGGTGACTGAATGGAAGGTTTATGCACAGTTGCAAGACTCTGGAGGACTCTACACCTTGATGTCTGTGGGACTCCAGAGGCACCAGCAGCTTCAAATATCTGTTTGCTGCTATGTAATGGTATTTTATCAGCTGATCTCTTGATCCGATGCATGGATCTGACAGAAATCTTCCTCAATGTGCCTTATCTGCACAAACCCGTCTGTGCTCTGAATCAGCCACAAATCTCTTAATAGTGCGATGATCACGCTTAAGTTTTTGTGAAATATCTAATGTTTTCATACCTCGTCCAAGGCATTGAACTATTTCACTCTTTTCGGCAGCAGAGAGATCCTTTTTCTTCCCCATATTGCTTGAAAATGGTGCTCTGCTTAATAATGTGGAACACCCTCCTTTAGTAGTTTTTCCTTTAATTGGGCTCACCTGGCAATCTAATTATCACAGGTGTCCAAGATTGTTTTCAGTGATCAAAAGAGCCCTGAGACACAATGCCATCCATGAATTAAACTGGAAAAAAAAATATTTATTGTGACACTGAAATAGGATTTGCATAATAATTTGGAACAGGGTGTAAACCCTAAGCTAGCTACAATATAACTAATAGTTACATTGTAGCTATCTTAGGATTTATTTTTATTTTACAGGCAAGTTTGTATTTATTTTAACTAGGTAGAATAGTTATTAAATAGTTATTAACTATTTAATAGATACCTAGTTAAAATAAAGACAAAAGTACCTGTAAAATAAAACCTAACCTAAGTTCCAATTACATCTAGCAATACACTATCATTAAATTAATTACCTACATTAACTACAATTAAATAAAATTAAATAAAATTATCTAAAGTACAAAAAATAAAAAACACTAAATTACAGAAAATAAACTAATTACACCTAATCTAATCCCCCTAATAAGACAAAAAAGCCCCCCCCCCCAAAAAATAATAAAAAGCCCTACCCTATACTAAATTACAAATAGCCCTTAAAAGGGCTTTTTGTGGGGCATTGCTCCAAAGTAATCAGCTCTATTACCTGAAAAAAAGTACAATACCCCCCCAACATTAAAACCCACCACCCAAACACCCAACCCTACTCTAAAACCCACCCACTCGCATTCTATTGGCTGATTGGAACAGCCAATAGAATGCGAGCTCAATCCTATTGGCTGATTGGATCAGCCAATAGGATTGAACTTCAATCCTATTGGCTGATTGCATCAGCCAATAGGATTTTTCCTACCTTAATTCCGATTGGCTGATAGAATTCTATCAGCCAATCGGAATTGAAGGGACGCCATCTTGGATGATGTCATTTAAAGGAACCTTCATTCGTCGGTTAGTCGTCGGCCAGGAAGGATGCTCCGCGTCGGATGTCTTGAAGATGGACCCGCTCCGTGCCGGATGGATGAAGATAGAAGATGCCACCTGGATGAAGACTTCTGCCCATCTGGAGGACCTCTTCTGGCCAACTTGGATAAAGACTTCTGCCCGTCTGGAGGACCACTTTGCCCGGCTTCGTGGAGGACTTCGGCCGGGTTGGATGAAGACATCTCAAGGTAGGGTGATCTTCAAGGGGTTAATGTTAGTTGTTTTTAAGGGGGGATTGGGTGGGTTTTAGAGTAGGGTTGGGCGTGTGGGTGGGGGGTTTTAATGTTGGGGGCGTATTGTACTTTTTTTTCAGATAATAGAGCTGATTACTTTGGGGCAATGCCCTGCAAAAAGCCCTTTTAAGATCTATTTGTAATTTAGTATAGGGTAGGGCTTTTTATTATTTTTTTATTATTATTATTATTTTATTAGGGGGATTAGATTAGGTGTAATTAGTTTTAAAAACTTGTAAATATTTTATTTTTTTATGTAATTTAGTGTTTTTTATTTTTTGTTCAATTGTATTTAATTGTAGTTAATTGTATTTAATATAGGTAATTAATTTAATGATAGTGTAGTGTTAGGTGTAATTGTAACTTAGGTTAGGTTTTATTTTACAGGTACTTTTTTATTTATTTTAACTAGGTATCTATTAAATAGTTAATAACTATTTAATAACTATTCTACCTAGTTAAAATAAATACAAACTTGCCTGTAAAATAAAAATAAACCCTAAGCTAGCTACAATGTAACTATTAGTTATATTGTAGCTAGCTTACGGTTTATTTGATAGGTAAGTATTTAGTTTTAAATAGGAATAATTTAGTTAATAATATTATTATTATTATTATTAGGTGGTGTTAGGGTTAGTGTTAGACTTAGGTTTAGGGGTTAAAACATTTAATATAGTGGTGGCGGTGTAGGGGGGCAGATTAGGGGTTAATAAGTATAATGTAGGTAGCGGCGGTGTAGGGGGGCAGATTAGGGGTTAATATATATAATGTAGGTGGCGGCGGTGTAGGAGGGGCAGATTAGGGGTTAATAAGTATAATGTAGGTGGCGGCAGTGTAGGGGGGCAGATTAGGGGTTAGTAAGTATAATGTAGTTGGCGGTGGGCACCGGGAGCGGTAGTTTAGGGGTTAAACACTTTATTTAGTTGCAATGGGGTCTGGGAGCGGCGGTTTAGGGGTTAATAAGTATAATGTAGGTGGCGGCGGTGTAGGGGGAGGCAGATTTTAAAATCAATGAATTAATAATAAAATTGATTAAAGCAACTAACAAATGTATAATAAAGAGGCGGGAAGATGCAGCTCACAACGTTGCAAGACACTAAGGCCTAGATTTGGAGTTCGGCGGTAGCCGTCAAAACCAGCGTTAGAGGCTCCTAACGCTGGTTTTGGCCGCCTGCTGGTATTTGGAGTCAGTGATTAAAGGGTCTAACGCTCACTTTTCAGCCGCGACTTTTCCATACCGCAGATCCCCCTACGCCATTTGCGTATCCTATCTTTTCAATGGGATCTTCCTAACGCCGGTATTTAGAGTCGTTTCTGAAGTGAGCGTTAGAGCTCTAACGACAAAACTCCAGCCGCCTGAAAATAGCAGGAGTTAAGAGCTTTCTGGCTAATGCCGGTTCATAAAGCTCTTAACTACTGTACCCTAAAGTACACTAACACCCATAAACTACCTATGTACCCCTAAACCGAGCTCCCCCCACATCGCCGCCACTCGATTAAAATATTTTAACCCCTAATCTGCCGACCGCCACCTACGTTATACTTATGTACCCCTAATCTGCTGCCCCTAACCCCGCCGACCCCTGTATTACATTTATTAACCCCTAACCTGCCCCCCACAACGTCGCCGCCAGCTACTTACAATAATTAACCCCTAATCTTCCGACCGCAAAGCGCCGCCACCTACGTTATCCCTATGTACCCCTAATCTGCTGCCCCTAACACCGCCGACCCCTATATTATATTTATTAACCCCTAATCTGCCCCCCTCAACGTCGTCGACACCTGCCTACACTTATTAACCCCTAATCTGCCGAGCGGACCGCACCGCTACTATAATAAAGTTATTAACCCCTAACCCGCCTCACTAACCCTATCATAAATAGTATTAACCCCTAATCTGCCCTCCCTAACATCGCCGACACCTACCTTCAATTATTAACCCCTAATCTGCCGAGCGGACCTCACCGCTATTCTAATAAATGTATTAACCCCTAAAGCTAAGTCTAACCCTAAAACTAACACCCCCCTAACTTAAATATAATTTACATCTAACGAAATAAATTAACTTTATTAAATAAATTATTCCTATTTAAAGCTAAATACTTACCTGTAAAATAAATCCTAATATAGCTACAATATAAATTATAATTATATTGTAGCTATTTTAGGATTAATATTTATTTTACAGGCAACTTTGTAATTATTTTAACCAGGTACAATAGCTATTAAATAGTTAAGAACTATTTAATAGCTAAAATAGTTAAAATAATTACAAATTTACCTGTAAAATAAATCCTAACCTAAGATATAATTAAACCTAACACTACCCTATCAATAAATTAATTAAATAAACTACCTACAATTACCTACAATTAACCTAACACTACACTATCAATAAATTAATTAAACACAATTCCTACAAATAAATACAATTAAATAAACTAGCTAAAGTACAAAAAATAAAAAAGAAGTAAGTTACAAAAAATAAAAAAATATTTACAAACATAAGAAAAATATTACAACAATTTTAAACTAATTACACCTACTCTAAGCCCCCTAATAAAATAACAAAGCCCCCCAAAATAAAAAATTCCCTACCCTATTCTAAATTAAAAAAGTTACAAGCTCTTTTACCTTACCAGCCCTGAACAGGGCCCTTTGCGGGGCATGCCCCAAGAATTTCAGCTCTTTTGCCTGTAAAAAAAAAACATACAATACCCCCCCCCAACATTACAACCCACCACCCACATACCCCTAATCTAACCCAAACCCCCCTTAAAGAAACCTAACACTAAGCCCCTGAAGATCTTCCTACCTTGTCTTCAGCATCCAGGTATCACCGATCTGTCCTGGCTCCAACATCTTCATCCAACCCAAGCGGGAGTTGGCGATCCATCATCCGGTGGCTGAAGAGGTCCAGAAGAGGCTCCAAAGTCTTCCTCCTATCCGGCAAGAAGAGGACATCCGGACCGGCAAACATCTTCTCCAAGCGGCATCTTCAATCTTCTTCCATCCGGTGCGGAGCGGGTCCATCTTGAAGCAGGCGACGCGGATCCATCCTCTTCTTCCGTTGTCTCCCGACTAATGACGGTTCCTTTAAGGGACGTCATCCAAGATGGCGTCCCTCGAATTCCGATTGGCTGATAGGATTCTATCAGCCAATCGGAATTAAGGTAGGAATTTTCTGATTGGCTGATGGAATCAGCCAATCAGAATCAAGTTCAATCCGATTGGCTGATCCAATCAGCCAATCAGATTGAGCTCGCATTCTATTGGCTGATCGGAACAGCCAATAGAATGCGAGCTCAATCTGATTGGCTGATTGGATCAGCCAATCGGATTGAACTTGATTCTGATTGGCTGATTCCATCAGCCAATCAGAAAATTCCTACCTTAATTCCGATTGGCTGATAGAATCCTATCAGCCAATCGGAATTCGAGGGACGCCATCTTGGATAACGTCCCTTAAAGGAACCGTCATTAGTCGGGAGACAACGGAAGAAGAGGATGGATCCGCGTCGCCTGCTTCAAGATGGACCCGCTCCGCACCGGATGGAAGAAGATCGAAGATGCCGCTTGGAGAAGATGTTTGCCGGTCCGGGTGTCCTCTTCTTGCCGGATAGGAGGAAGACTTTGGAGCCTCTTCTGGACCTCTTCAGCCACCGGATGATGGATCGCCAACCCCCGCTTGGGTTGGATGAAGATGTTGGAGCCAGGACGGATTGGTGATACCTGGATGGTGAAGACAAGGTAGGAAGATCTTCAGGGGCTTAGTGTTAGGTTTCTTTAAGGGGGGTTTGGGTTAGATTAGGGGTATGTGGGTGGTGGGTTGTAATGTTGGGGGGGGGGTATTGTATGTTTTTTTTTACAGGCAAAAGAGCTGAAATTCTTGGGGCATGCCCCGCAAAGGGCCCTGTTCAGGGCTGGTAAGGTAAAAGAGCTTGTAACTTTTTTAATTTAGAATAGGGTAGGGAATTTTTTTATTTTGGGGGGCTTTGTTATTTTATTAGGGGGCTTAGAGTAGGTGTAATTAGTTTAAAATTGTTGTAATATTTTTCTTATGTTTGTAAATATTTTTTTATTTTTTGTAACTTAGTTCTTTTTTATTTTTTGTACTTTAGCTAGTTTATTTCATTGTATTTATTTGTAGGAATTGTGTTTAATTAATGTATTGATAGTGTAGTGTTAGGTTAATTGTAGGTAATTGTAGGTAGTTTATTTAATTAATTTATTGATAGGGTAGTGTTAGGTTTAATTATATCTTAGGTTAGGATTTATTTTACAGGTAAATTTGTTATTATTTTAACTAGGTAACTATTAAATAGTTCTTAACTATTTAATAGCTATTGTACCTGGTTAAAATAATTACAAAGTTGCCTGTAAAATAAATATTAATCCTAAAATAGCTATAATATAATTATAATTTATATTGTAGCTATATTAGGATTTATTTTACAGGTAAGTATTTAGCTTTAAATAGGAATAATTTATTTAATAAGAGTTAATTTATTTCGTTAGATTAAAATTATATTTAATTTAGGGGGGTGTTAGTGTTAGGGTTAGACTTAGCTTTAGGGGTTAATACATTTATTAGAATAGCGGTGAGGTCCGCTCGGCAGATTAGGGGTTAATAATTGAAGGTAGGTGTCGGCGATGTTAGGGAGGGCAGATTAGGGGTTAATACTATTTATGATAGGGTTAGTGAGGCGGATTAGGGGTTAATAACTTTATTATAGTAGCGCTCAGGTCCGCTCGGCAGATTAGGGGTTAATAAGTGTAGGCAGGTGTCGGCGACGTTGAGGGGGGCAGATTAGGGGTTAATAAATATAATATAGGGGTCGGCGATGTTAGGGCAGCAGATTAGGGGTACATAGGGATAACGTAGGTTGCGGCGGTTTACGGAGCGGCAGATTAGGGGTTAAAAAAATATGCAGGGGTCAGCGATAGCGGGGGCGGCAGAATAGGGGTTAATAAGTGTAAGGTTAGGGGTGTTTAGACTCGGGGTACATGTTAGAGTGTTAGGTGCAGACGTAGGAAGTGTTTCCCCATAGGAAACAATGGGGCTGCGTTAGGAGCTGAACGCTGCTTTTTTGCAGGTGTTAGGTTTTTTTTCAGCTCAAACAGTCCCATTGTTTCCTATGGGAGAATCGTGCACGAGCACGTTTTTGAGGCTGGCCGCGTCCGTAAGCTACTCTGGTATCGAGAGTTGCATTTGCGGAAAAAATGCTCTACGCTCCTTTTTTGGAGCCTAACGCAGCATTTGTTTGAACTCTCGATACCAGAGTTAAATTTATGGTGCGGCCAGAAAAAAGCCTGCGGAGCGTTAACAGCCCTTTTACCGCCAAACTCCAAATCTAGGCCTTAGACACTCCCCAAGATGGTGATGGGTCACGTGACTGCACTGATACAAAGAAGATGGAGGACAAACAGAAGAGAAATATGAAGAAGAAATAAAGGGGTAAGAAAAGTGCAAGTGAGGCATAGAGTATTGAAATATAAATTATTTTGGCTGCAAGATAATATATAAATAGAGCAAATACATTTTATACTTATCTTCACAACAGCAGCAAAATAAAGAGGATGTTGTGTTTTGTATTGGACAGTTTATTGTTGTATAGATTATAGGGTGTAGATTGAGCGCCTAGAGACAATGACACCTGTAGCTCTGACAATGACACCTGTAGCTCTGACAATGACACCTGTAGCTCTGACAATGACACCTGTAGCTCTGACAATGACACCTGTAGCTCTGACAATGACACCTGTAGTTCTGAACAGATATGACCGATATTAATATCCACAATAAGATCACCTTTCTCTATTTGAGGCGCTCCGAACACACCCCTTTTAATCAGTTTATTGTTGTATGCTGTTTCCTGATTGGCCGGTCTCTTTTCTACTGTACTGGTTTTACTGTCTGATTTTTAAAATTTTCACTACTCTCTGTTAGTTCAACTTTTATGTACATTTTTTCTCTTTATGCCATTATGCATTTAATAGTAAAAGAAAGAGATAGCAAAATATTAAGTCCCTGTGCTTGTAATAAAATTCGATTGGAATGGAATGCAAAATATTTACAGTAAAACCAAAGAGAAACATAAAAAACATATTAAAATTATTATTATATATATATATATATATATATATATATATATATATATATATATACTGTATATATATAATATATACATGTGTATATATGTGTTTACACATAGACATATTAAGACATATTCATGTATATACTGTATATATATATATATATATATATATATATACATACAGCCATGGGCTCAAATGTAGGCCATGGCCGTAGGTGCAACACTACATGTGCTACATTGGTGTGTTATTAATTTGGAAAGCTGATAGTCTTAACTCTCTCAATACACCAGTAAATGTAAACTACAACACCATATGGAGCTGATAGACTTTCTGGATCTACGGATCTATAAACAGCATAAACTGGTCACTAGACTGTACGCTAAACCAACAGACAACACTTCTGTTTGCAAGCACCAACCATACTCCCTATACACATAATTCAATCATCGAATCACAATTTGCATGTGTCATTTGAAATAATAGCCATGCAGACAGATCAATGGTACAGCTATATGAGATGGATAGCAAATTCCTACAATGGGGGTATAACCCAATACTAGTGAATATGAATCTTATTGAACTATTAGATACTACACAAGATATGCTATTAATGAAATAAATGGCCATTTCATTGAACCATAGGATGACTTTTACAACCACTTACAATGTGGATAAACTACACATAGCCTGACAGATAGCTCAGCATGCTAAGGCACTGTGGCTGAGCATTGTAGCAACCCAAGGGTTGCAGGTTCGATCCCCGGCGAGGTCCACTCAGCCTTTCATCCTTCCGAGGTCGATAAAATGAGCAGTGCCTTGAGACCCTTACGGGTGATTAGCCGCGCTTTACAAGTACCCAATACTTTGGATAATAGGTGGGAAGTTTTGAAGTTTGATAGTCAACTCTCTTTTGCTCAGTATGATCCACCTCGTATAGGATTCATGAGGGACAAAAGCCTGTATGACACACTAATGAATACAGACCCAACCCACTGCAACAGACCACTGCATTGGCTTACTAACAAGAGACATGGATGCTATTGCTGCATTAGTTGCATTACATGCCATATCATGATCACAGGCATTAAATGTAGGAACCCACAAAATAATAAACAGTATGATATTAAGCACAATCACATGTGCCACCAAATATGTGGTCTATTTACTTAACTGTTTGCTACTCAATCTTATTTGTGACACACTGTAGCAATAAAATGTGCTTCTGATCACCACCTGAATCCCAGAATGTACAATTGAGGATTGATGACAAAGATATTTCTTAAGGGCTCAGATGTATTTTAATGTATTTAAAGGTGTTTTACACTGCTGTACACAAATGTTTGTTATGTTGTTTGTGTGAATTGTAAATATCACCATAGTTACAGCCTCACTTTGGTGTGGCTTCTCACAAGGGGGGAGAGGTTTTAACTTTAAATTCTCACTTGTTTGGCTGTTCTGTTTAGTCTCAGGAAGGGGATATTGTTCCTGAAACATCACCGGAATTAAAGCCTGAAATCATCTATATATATATATATATATACACACACACACAATGGCCCATATTTATTTATTCAGACTTATTCTTCAGACTCGCCAGAAACACAAGTTATGAAGCAGCAGTTATGAAGACCGCTGCTCCATAACCCTGTCCACCTGTTCTGAGCAGGCGGACAGGAATCGCCGGAAATCAAGCCGATCGAATACAATCGGGTTGCTTGACACCTCCCTGCTGGCGGCCGATTGGCCGCGAGTCAGCAGGGGGCGGCGTTGCACCAGCAGCTCTTGTGAGCTGCTGGTGCAATGTTAAATGCGGAGAGCGTATTGCTCTCCGCATTTAGCGAGGTCTTGAGGACCTGATCCACAGTGTCGGATCAGGTCCGCAAGACCTTTGATAAATTGGGACCAATATAGCAATTGAAAGTCAAATACCTTGTCATATACCATATAAATGTTATCCCTTATAAAAAAATGTTTTATTATTTATATTGAATATTTATTATCAGTAAGTGTATATATAAGTGCAATTCTTTATTTTAAAGTATTTATGTTGTGCATGGTGCAACTTTTTTAACCCTTACACATGGAGGGTAGCATGATTAACAGTAACAGAGAGAAGGCTGAGGTACTAAACCAATTCATTTTTTCAGTATACACAAGAGAGGAACCAATGGAAGATACTTTAAGCCAAATTAGATCATACAAGTCCATACCATTAACTGGGTTATATCTAGAGGCTATAAGGAACAAACTGGATAATATTAAGGTAAATAAAACTCCAGGCCCCGATGAAATACAACAAGGGTTTTACAGGAATTTAGCATTGTTATAGATAAACCTCTACTCTTAATTTTTCAAGACTCATTATGCTAAGGCAGAGTACCCCAGGACTGGCATAAAGCTGATGTTGTGTCACTCTTTAAAAAGGGAAGCAGGGCTGATCCAGGAAGCTATAAACCAGTTAGTGTGACATCAATAGTGGGGAAGATATTTGAAGGGATTATAAGGGATTATATTGATGAGTATATTCGTATAAACAAGATTATGAGTTCAAATCAGCATAGTTTTATGAGAAATAGATCATGTCAAACTAACCTAATTAGATTAGACGAGGAAGTAAGTAAAAATATAGATAAAGGGGAATCAGTTGATGTGATATATTTAGTTTTGGAAAGACATTTGTTATAGTGTCACATGAGCGAATAATATACAAAATTAAGGGACTGGGAATAGCTGAAAATGTTAGCGCATGGATAAATAACTAGATAAAAGACAGGGAGCAACAAGTAGTAGTAAATGGATCATACTCAGAATGGACAAAGGTAATCAGTGGAGTCCCCCAGGGATTAGTACTAGGCCCTGTTATTTTTAATATTTTTATTAATGACTCAGAGCAAGGATTAACCCTTTGAGTGCTAATGACAGCTCTGAGCCGTCACAGAGTTTCCCACTCTGGTGCTAATGACAGCTCAGAGCCGTCACTAGCACTCTCCCACCTTGAGATCTGGGGGCTCCCACCCGCTCCTACCCCGGCGATCATGCCTGTAGAGTGACAGGCATCGCCAGGGCTTCCCGTTTTGCGTGGTGACGTCAAGCGCAATAACGTGATGACGTCACCGTGCAACTTTATTTATACTTAACAATGTTAAGTATAGGAGCAGGGGGCATGCTGCTTAGAAGCCTGTATCTCAGGTATCTAAGCAGCTACAGACCCCCAAGACCCACCATTGGAAAGGTAATCGCCTAACATTTCCAACAGTGTAAGTATTGGGGGGCTGAAAGAAATAAAAAAAAAAGTTAAAAAAAATTGTTCAAAAAAATAAAAAAAACATTAAAAAATCTTAGCACCCAGGTGGGAAAGTGCTTAGCACTCAAAGGGTTAAATAGCAACATCTCTATTTTTGCAGATGATACAAATTTGTGTAAGGTAATTAGGTCAGAGAAGGATGAACTTGCGTTACAAGGGTATCTGCAAAAATTAGAAGTATGGGCGGGTAAATGGAAAATGAGATTTAATACAGGAAAATGCAAGGTGGAGATGGAGGAGGCAGTCAGTTTGATCACAACAGCTTAATTCACTCACTCTGTGTGGGTAGAACAGATACAGTCCGTAATCAGAGGAGGTAACCTAAGGATAAGGTCGGGACCCTGTGTACTAGACGTACTGAGTGCAGAGGTTAGGAGGACCCCTCGAAAGTAACCATTTTATCAGACTTCAACAGTTTGGTTTATTTGCGCAAGTACAAGAGTCACTTTTACGGAGTGTGACGGATTCATCAACAGGTCCGTGAACGCACAAAAGGTACAAAGACTAATACTGAAGTTTTAAAACATTGGATAAAAGAAACCTTGTTGTTTATTGATACAATGGTATCTTAAGGCATAAAGTCTGTGTTCACTCTAAACGGCTTTTTCTAAAAGGAATCAAAATTAGAGCACTTTGAAATTTGGTGTTTTTTAACCAAGGAGCAACTTTCTATCGCAGTTTGGAGAGACGTCCCCTTTTAATGTTTTTCAGTATAAGCCTGTCAGAGTGTGTTTTGAAACTAGATGTGTTTTAGGAGGCTAGATAGAAGCCACTTTTTAATGTGTGTTTTAAAAAGAATTTTTACATTTATTATTGAATGAATTTAAATGTGCACTATCATTTAGAAGTTTTTTAAAAAGTTCATTGACTGATTTATCGCCAATTTCTCTGTTTTTATTTACCATCATTAATGAACTATATATATTGTGCATCATATAATTAATTAATTTTTAGTGTGTATTGCAAAAATTTTTTTATCTTTATTGCATATTGCCAATTCGGAGTGTTATTGATTTGTAAGCCATTTTTATCATTGCATACATCAAGTTGATCATAGGCTTTAGAATCTAAAATATATACATAAAACATATACATAGTACCCAATCTGAGGAAAGGTCACATTAATCTAAATTCAGAAATATAATCTCTTTGCTTTATAGCGCCCTCTAAACCATTGATTGTTTAAACTATTGTTTTCCCTATCTAGGAAGGAGATAGAAAAGTAAGAGTTGCTAAAGAGTAGGGTTATTTACGCTGCATTTACAAATTCTTTTAATATAAATGGGATTAGACTTAGCCAAACAGAGGAGGAAAGGGATTTGGGAGTAGTAATAGATAGCAAGCTAAAGATGGGCGCATCTAAGGCTAATAAGATACTAGCATGTATTAAAAGAGGCATTGATGTCACTATATAAATCCCTATTAAGACCTCACCTTGAGTATTGAGTGCAATTCTGGGGACCGATCTCAGAAAAAGACATCACAGACTTAGAAAAAGTTCAGAGAAGGTCCACAAAGCTAATAAGGGAAATTAAGAGTTTTAGCTATGAGAGGATAGCCAAACTGGGTCTGTTTACTCTAGAAAAAAAGATGCTTGAGAGGTGACATGATAACTGTAAGATGATTAAGATGACATGCTGAAGTTCAAACCGAATTCAAACCGAGCATCAGAACGGGGAAGAAAGCAAATTTAAGTGACATTGAACATGGAATGGTTGTTGGTGCCAGGCGGGCTGGTCTGAGTATATAAAAAACTGCTGATCTACTGGGATTTTCATGCACAACCATCTTTAGGATTTACAGAGAATGGTCTGAAAAAGAGAAACTATCCAGTGAGCGGCAGTTGTGTGGATAATGCCTTGTTGATGTCAGAGGCCAGAGGAGAATGGGCAGACTGGTTCAAGATGATAGAAAGGCAACAGTAACTTAAATAACCACTCATTACAACCAAGGTATGTAGAATACCATCTTTGAACGCACAACACATCGAACCTTGGAGCAGATGGGCTACAGCAGTAGAAGACCACACCGGGTGCCACTTCTGTCACCTGTCAGGAAACTGAGACTACTATTCGCACAGGCTCACCAAAATTGGACAATAGAAGATTGGAAAAATGTTGCCTGGTCTGATGAGTCTCGATTTCAGCTGCGATATTCAGATGGTAGGGTCAGAATTTAGTGTAAACAACATGAAAGCATGGATCCATCCTGTCTTTTATCAACAGTTCAGGGTGGTGGTGTAATGGTGTGGGTGATATTTTCTTGGCACTCTTCGGGCCCCTTAGAACCAATTTAGCATTGTTTAAATGCCACGGCCTACCTGAGTATTGTTGCTGACCATGTCCATCCATTTATGACTACAGTGTACCCATCTTCAGATGATTACTTCCAGCAGGATAATGCACCATGTCACAAAGCTCAAATCATCTCAAACTGGTTTCTTGTACATGGCAATGAGTTTACTGCACTCCAATGGCCTCCACAGTCACCAGATCTCAATCCAATAGAGCACCTTTGGGATGTGGTGGAATGGGAGATTTGCATCATGGATGTGCAGCCGACAAATCTGCAGCAACTGCGTGATGCTATCATGTCAATATGGTCCAAAATCTCTGAGGAATGTTCCCAACACTTTGTTGAATCTATGCCACGAAGAGTTAAGGCAGTTCTGAAGGCAAAAGGGGGTCCAACCCAGTACTAGCAAGGTGTACTTAATAAAGTGTATATATATATATATATATATATATATATATATATATATATAGATATAGGTATATACAGCTATATATATATACTGTATATATATATACTGTATATATATATATATATATATATATATATATATATATATGTTTGTTAAAAGAGAAAAAAGGATGATTCAGCGCTAGGTGTCCCCCCCCCCCCCCGAGAAGTATATGATTTGTTATTTTGTTATGTGGATGGATGAACTGGCTGCCCTTATACCTGAAATGAGGGCAATTGCAGGGTCCCCACCCTGCACTGTCCTATTTCAATTTACAGAGAAAACTATTGGTAGGAAGAGTGGTATTAAGGCGCACTGTTCATAAGAATAATAACCAATATATTATTAATAGTGGTGTCAGAATAGTAGTTGTACTGGAAGAATCAGAGTATTTTAATATAGATTGTTCTATATAATATATCTAGTACAAGTATTTGTACCAGCAGCGTCCGGATGAGTTATATCAAAAAATATTTGCAAATTATATAATGTATAGGAGTAGGATGGTGTACCAATCAGGTCAATTTGATATCCTAAATTTTTTTTTCCTTTCCTTCACAGTTAAAGGTACTCATAATTCACTTGATTATACATCATAAAGTTCACAAAATTCACAAAGTTCACAGGTATTTTTAGTCCCAAAGTTCAAGTAGATTATGTAGGATAAATAAATAATAGTTTTCTGTCTAATCCTTATGTTGTAAATAAATGCCCACTTACTAGATGTAACCTCAATCCTATGAGGTAAGTGGGAAGTGTCTTTAGTAAATACAGTTGTCCCTCAGCAATCTGGAACCGCTGCTTCTCTGCCTCTTTGGTGTGGTTAGAAACACTGCTTTCCTGCTTCCTTAGTATGGTAGAGATTTCTTTCTCCCTCCTTTTAGTTTGCTTGGTTATTCACTCAGCTCCCAGTAATCCGTGATGTGGAATACATAGATAAGGGAACACAAATATGGAAAGGATAGTGCAACACTGTTGTACAAGTTTAGAACATATATTTATTTCATATGTAAAAAATGCTCACATTCTTCCACCTCAATCCAATATGAGGTATCAGTTAGGCATAGTAGTGCAATATAACAAGTACAAAATTCCAAAGTGAATAGTCAGAAGTGCAGGAAAACGGCATACAAGCAGTTTATAAGATGCAGTTCAATATATTTTTGTTCAAATCTCAGAGGAGTTTTTGGGCAACACAAACCGTAAATAAGCCACGGCAGTCAATACAAATATCATCTGTCTATTGTGCCACCAAACAATTGTATTCTGCCTTTTCACCTACCTGTCAAAATAGAAAAAAAATATTTTGTTGTCCAGCATAAAGCATGAGCTTTTTTTAAATTTGTATTATGTTGCTGTGAATAATAACCAGTTATGTTTTGAAAAAATGACATCTTTATCATATAAGGGAAATATGTATTTCATAAGATGTGTTACTATTAATAACCTGCATTACTTGTTTAGATTTGAAGTATCTCTGGTACTGACATCAGTAGAGAGAAAACTAAAGGAAGTGAGATCAGTGTGGGGGTGTTCTGTTAAGGACATTTAATATTCAATATGTTTAAAATAGAACATTTCACTTATTTGTTCCATTAGTACATTATATTTAGAATAAAAGTTTAAAGTTAGATTATTTTGTTCTGTGTTCTTTTGTAACTTTAGAATGATATTTTTACCCATTGCATAGATCCTGCATTGCAAACTATTTCATCTTACATAATAACTGTTCTCACAACCTTTGTTCTGTAGGTATGAAATCATTTTATTGCAAACGTATGTGAAATAAAATCGATATTTGTATTTTTGTAGGTGAGAGAAAATATTTCAGAATCCTTTCTGTCTGCAGTAGATTACAACATGGATACAATTAATTATAAGCAGGGTTGCCAGGTGTCCAGTATTCAACAGGACAGTCCAGTATATTAGCAGGCTGTACAGTAAAATCTATACAAAAATAATAGACACTTAGGGCTAGATTACGAGTGGTGCACTATTATTATTATTATTATTATCGGTTATTTGTAGGGCACCAACAGATTCCGTAGCACTAACTTTATGTCAGGGTATTTTCCCTGCTTTGTTTGCCATGTGCTGCTGGCAGCCATTTTACTCACCTCTCTTGCTCACTCTGGTGCATACTGTGTGATGCTGCTCATTTCCTGCACTTCCTTTTATGGCCAGACTGTTGTACATCATCCGTGTAAGACAGGATGCAGTCTCAGAATTGTCATGTCATCACTTATTATTTAAAGGGCCTCTGTTCAGTATGCTTTGCCCTTGCATTGTCTCAGCCCTGTTTGTGAGAGCTACTGTGTATTACCTGGCTGTCTGAAGTCCCTCCTGGTTCCTTATCCCTGGCTTGTTCCTGACTCTGCTGTTCTCCTTGTTCCTGATTCCGGCTCGTCTGACTACTCGCTTTAGCTCCTGACTCGGCTTGTCTGACTATTCACTTTGGCTCCTGACACGGCTCGTCTGACTACCAGCTCTGATTTTGATTCCTGGCTTGTTATTTGACTTGTGGACTTTTTATTATTTTTTGCTATTAATAAAGGTGTGATTATTTTTGCACTTCTCGTCTCAGTCTGATTCCTGGTACCCTGACATTACGCAAGGGCCATGAATCCTGATGGTGCTAATAATCCACCTTTACCTGCCATAATTTCCAGGATGGATGAACAGGATCACCGCTTGGATCAATTTGCACTAGCCCTGCAAACCCTGCTGACTTGCACTGCACATTTGGACCAAAGTGTCCCGCAAGTTGTGGCTGCTCCTGTTTCCGCTGCTGCACCTAGTCCTACCAGGAGCATGTCCGGTTCTGCACCTCTACCTCAGCGATATGGAGGCGATCCTAATCAGTGCAGAGGGTTTTTGAACCAGGTGGGCATTTACTTTGAGTTGTTACCTCAGACGTTTCCCTCTGACAGAGCTAAGGTGGGATTTCTCATCTTGTTACTCTCTGACACAGCTCTTGCCTGGGCTGATTCCCTTGTGGGAGACTATTAAACCTGTGATTTCAAATGACCCTGAATTTGTGGCCTCCTTTCGAAGGGTATTTGATGTTCCGGCTCACTCCTCCTCTGCTGCTAAACGACTCATGTCCATTCAGCAAGGTACAAGATTTGTTGCTCAGTAAGCCATTGAGTTCTGTACGCTTGCCGCAGAGGTAGGTTGGAACAATGAAGCCCTTGTTGCCGCCTTCTTTCATGGGCTCTCTGATACGATTAAAGACAAAGTTGCTGCCAGAGATTTACCAGAAGATCTCGAGGCATTGGTGTCTTTTTTTATCCTAATTGACATCAGACTAAGTGAGAGGCCCTCTTTCAAGGAGCGCTTGCGGAAGCCTCCTGTTCCGTTGTCTCCTACGTGTTCATTCCCACCCATGCCTCCCTCTCCTCCCATGTCTCCTAGTCCCAAATCACCAGGTACTGCTGAGCCGATGCAGTTAGGATTCACACGTTTCTCAGCGGCGGAGAGGGCCTTTAGGAGGAGGGAGGGGCTCTGCCTCTATTGTGGGTTACAGGGCCACCTTTTGAAGTCTTGTCCTACACGGCCGGGAAACGCTCACACCTAAGGTCCTGTCGGGGGCAGACCTTGGGTGGTTTATCCTCGTCCCCGGAACCGCTAAAGGAGAAACCTTTGGTCATGGTTGTCGTTTCCTGGGTGGACTCCTCCATAGTCACCCAGGCTCTTGTTGACTCCGGTGCTGCTGGCTATTTCATTGACAGTGCTTTTGTATCAAAGCACTACATTCCTGTTTTGCCTCAGTCCGTTCCACATGCTATTGAGGCGATTGATGGCAGGCCCCTTCAGCCCGCACTCGTTACTCACGAAACTGCTCCGTTATTCATGGCTGTTGGGGCTCTCCATTTTGAAACCCTCCAGTTCCAGGTGATAAACTCTCTGCATTTTCCGGTTATTCTGGGTTATCCCTGGCTCCAAAAGCAGAATCCAAGTCTTGACTGGCACAGGTCCGAAATTTTGTCATGGTCTCCGCAATGTATTTCCACTTGTCTTCGGAATCCAGTTAAAGTCTTGTGCACGTCTTCGGTATCTCAATTGCCAGAGGAGTACCGAGAGTTCCTAGACATTTTTGACAAGGTGCATGCCGGAATGTTGCCTCCTCACTGGTCTTACGATTGTGCCATAGACCTGCAACCCAGAGCCATTCCTCCTCGGGGCCGGGTTTAACCTCTGTCTGTTGCGGAGAATTGTGCTATGGAGGAGTATGTTGCCGATGCTCTGTCGCGCGGGATCATCCGCAAATCCTGATCTTCTGCAGGGGCTGTTTTTTTCTTTGTGAAGAAAAAGGGTGGCGAGTTAAGACCATTCATCGATTATAGGGGTCTTAATCGTCTTACCATTAAGAATGCTTACCCTATTCCGCTCATTATGGAACTCTTTGACCGCCTCAAGGGAGCTACGGTCTTTACTAAACTTGATTTGAGAGGAGCGTACAATTTCGTTAGGATCAAGGAGGGCCACGAATGGAAAACAACATTTAACACCAGGAGCGGGCATTATGAGTATCTTGTAATGCCCTTTGGCCTATGTAATGCTCCTGCTGTTTTCCAGGAATTTATTAATGATGTCCTAAGAGATATGTTGCAACAGTGTGTTGTGGTGTACTTAGACAACATCCTCATACATTCACCCACACTTGAGGCTCATCGTTCTGATGTTACACGGGTTCTTCAGAGACTACGTGAGAACGGCCTGTTTTGTAAACTCGAGAAATGTGAGTTCCATCAGACTCAAGTAACCTTCCTAAGTTATGTTATCTCCGTTGCAGGGTTCACCATGGATCCTGACAAGTTATCTGCAGTTCTGCAGTGGCCTCACCCAGTTGGTCTTCGGTCTATTCAACATTTTTTGGGGTTCGCCAATTACTATAGAAAGTTTATTACAGACATGACCCGTAAAGAGAATGATCCACTCCATTGGTCACCTACTGCCATTAAGGCCTTTGATAGTCTTAAGACTGCCTTTGCTGCTGCTCCAGTTCTGGCTCATCCTAACCCTGTCCTGCCTTTCGTTCTTGAGGTCGATGCGTCTGAGACTGGAGTAGGTGCCCTCTTGTCTCAACGTCCTACGCCTGACGGTTCCTTGCATCCGTGTGGTTTCTTTTTTAAGAAATTGTCTCCAGCGGAGTGCAATTATGAAATTGGCGACAGGGAATTACTGGCCATAATTTTGGCACTCAAGGAATGGAGGCATCTTTTTGAGGGTACTAGCGTGCCAGTGCTCATTCTTACTGACCACAAGAATTGAACTTATCTATCTGAAGCAAAACGCTTGTCGCCCCGACAGGCCAGATGGGCGCTATTTTTGTCTCGGTTTAATTATGTGGTCTCCTACCTGCCTGGTAGTAAGAATGTTAGGGCTGATGCCCTCTCTCGACAATTTTAGCCTCTGTCCAAGGAGGAGTCTGTACCTACTCCAGTTATACCTCCTGACCATATTTTGGCTACCATACATACTAATTTGACTTCTCCATTGGGGGAGGAGATCCTGGCTGCACAAACCAATTCACCTCCTGAGAAACCTAGTGGTAAGTGTTTTGTTCCTGAGAATCTTCAAACTAAACTTTTGCACACTTACCACTATCCTAAAGCCGCAGGTCACCCAGGCAAGAACCAAATGATTTGGTCTGTCACTCAACAATTCTGGTGGCCAGCTCTTCATTCTGATGTTGCTGCGTATGTTTCCTCCTGCTCAGTTTGTGCACAGAATAAGACTCCTCAACGTCTTCCTGTGGGTCTTCTTCAACCTATTGCTAATGGTGAGCATCCTTGGACACATCTTTCCATGGACTTTATTGTTGAGCTCCTTGTTTCCAATGGCAATACTGTTATCCTTATGGGGGTTGACCGTTTTTCTAAAATGTCACATTCCCTTGAAGAAGTTGCCTACCGCTCAGGAGCTTGCTTCAATTTTTGCCCGGGAGGTCTTCCATTTACATGGGTTACCCAAGGAGTTAGTGTCAGACCGGGGTAGCCAGTTTGTCTCCAGATTTTGGCGTTCCTTTTGTGCTCAAATGGGGATCCAGCTTTCCTTCTCCTCGGCATATCACCCTCAATCAAATGGGGCTGTGGAACGGTCTAATCAAGCTCTGGAACAGTTCCTCCATTGCTATGTCTCAGATCACCACAATAATTGGTCTGAACTGCTACCTTGGGCAGAGTTTGCTCGTAATAGTGCTATTAATGCTTTCTCCAAGTTATCCCCGTTCATTGGGAATTATGGGTTTCAACTATCCTTGTTGCCCGATTCATTCATGTCTCAGGGTATTCCGGCTTTGGAGGAGCATGTCCGGCAACTCCGTTCCACGTGGGTGCAGATTCAGGATTGTCTTCATCGTTCTATGCAGCTGCAAAAGTTCCAGGCTGATCGTAGGCATCTGCCCGCACCTTTCTACCAGGTTGGTGAGAGAGTTTGGCTGTCATCCCGCAACTTGAACCTTTGTGTGCCTTCCAATAAAATGGCTCCCCGTTATGTTATATATACAGGGAGTGCAGAATTATTAGGCAAGTTGTATTTTTGAGGATTAATTTTATTATTGAACAACAACCATGTTCTCAATGAACCCAAAAAACTCATTAATATCAAAGCTGAATATTTTTGGAAGTAGTTTTTAGTTTGCTTTTAGTTTTAGCTATTTTAGGGGGATATCTGTGTGTGCAGGTGACTATTACTGTGCATAATTATTAGGCAACTTAACAAAAAACAAATATATACCCATTTCAATTATTTATTTTTACCAGTGAAACCAATATAACATCTCAACATTCACAAATATACATTTCTGACATTCAAAAACAAAACAAAAACAAATCAGTGACCAATATAGCCACCTTTCTTTGCAAGGACACTCAAAAGCCTGCCATCCATGGATTCTGTCAGTGTTTTGATCTGTTCACCATCAACATTGCGTGCAGCAGCAACCACAGCCTCCCAGACACTGTTCAGAGAGGTGTACTGTTTTCCCTCCTTGTAAATCTCACATTTGATGATGGGCCACAGGTTCTCAATGGGGTTCAGATCAGGAGAACAAGGAGGCCATGTCATTAGATTTTCTTCTTTTATACCCTTTCTTGCCAGCCACGCTGTGGAGTACTTGGACGCGTGTGATGGAGCATTGTCCTGCATGAAAATCATGTTTTTCTTGAAGGATGCAGACTTCTTCCTGTACCACTGCTTGAAGAAGGTGTCTTCCAGAAACTGTCAGTAGGACTGGGAGTTGAGCTTGACTCCATCCTCAACCCGAAAAGGCCCCACAAGCTCATCTTTGATGATACCAGCCCAAACCAGTACTCCACCTCCACCTTGCTGGCGTCTGAGTCGGACTGGAGCTCTCTGCCCTTTACCAATCCAGCCACGGGCCCATCCATCTGGCCCATCAAGACTCACTCTCATTTCATCAGTCCATAAAACCTTACAAAAATCAGTCTTGAGATATTTCTTGGCCCAGTCTTGACGTTTCAGCTTGTGTGTCTTGTTCAGTGGTGGTCATCTTTCAGCCTTTCTTACCTTGGCCATGTCTCTGAGTATTGCACACCGTGTGCTTTTGGGCACTCCAGTGATGTTGCAGCTCTGAAATATGGCCAAACTGGTGGCAAGTGGCATCTTGGCAGCTGCACGCTTGACTTTTCTCAGTTCATGGGCAGTTATTTTGCGCCTTGGTTTTTCCACACGCTTCTTGCGACCCTGTTGACTATTTTGAATGAAACGCTTGATTGTTCAATGATCACGCTTCAGAAGCTTTGCAATTTTAAGAGTGCTGCATCCCTCTGCAAGATATCTCACTATTTTTCACTTTTCTGAGCCTGTCAAGTCCTTCTTTTGACCCATTTTGCCAAAGGAAAGGAAGTTGCCTAATAATTATGCACACCTGATATAGGGTGTTGATATCATTAGACCAGACCCCTTCTCATTACAGAGATGCACATCACCTAATATGCTTA
Organism: Bombina bombina; assembly: GCF_027579735.1. Taxonomy (NCBI): domain Eukaryota; kingdom Metazoa; phylum Chordata; class Amphibia; order Anura; family Bombinatoridae; genus Bombina; species Bombina bombina. The sequence continues at coordinate 1,042,559,063 of NC_069502.1, forward strand.
ATTGGTAGTAGGCTTTCGAGCCTATACAGCTTGGAGTAAGACAACATGCATAAAGAGGATGATGTGGTCAAAATACTCATTTGCCTAATAATTCTGCACTCCCTATAAAATAAGAGAGTGACAGGCACCAGAAAAACAATACATAAAAAGCCACGGTTAATACACACTTGCTGTCTGTTGATTGTAAGGGGCCGCTTTATCAATGTCTGGCAGACATGATACACTCTAGCACATCCTAAAAAAGCCACACAGAGATAAACTGATATTGAGAGTCCTCCATGATAATGCATGCAAGGTACCCTTAATAATCCAGGGAGCTCCCTGACGTACAGTCACCAGTTGTAGTAAGGAACCACTCAATTTGTAGTGTATTCAACTACAATCACAAGCGCCCAGAGGTATCGCCTTGAAGTGCAAACCCCTTGGTATTAAACAGTCTCCCCCAGCACTAAATCTATATTTGGCCAGGACAAGGATGGGCAGGGAATACTGATCAAGGTACTCACGTATCCGGAGCTGATAATATCTAGTAAAGATGGCTCACGTCCCAGTACTGAGTTGAAACAATCAGCGTCTGTAACCTTACCCTACTCTCTATGTCTCTGGTCTCTATTGTCCTATTTTCCCAGAGTTACATGGGGATTAGATCGCAGCTCGTGTCCTGCTGCATACCGTCACAGGTGTTTGCGATGTCCTGACTATCCAGGGTATCAATCTGATTGAGCTAGAAGAAGCCCCGTGCTGTTAGGGGTGAAACGTGTGTAGCAGGCAAGCTACAGCTTAGTTCCACAGGATACATCAGAGCCCCAGAAAGATACTAAGCCCTATCCCTGGTCCACTTATTGGCAGCTCAATTTTAACCACAGACATGGCCCAAAAAGGAGTGATACTGCATGTGCCATACTCTTTGTTACTGATAGCCAAATAGGTAAAAAAAAAACACACAAAAAATGCTGTCCTCTAGGTTACTCACAGTCTTGGGTGGGGGGATTTAAAGCACCACTCTGTGTGTGTTATGTGTAGCCACTGGGGTAACATTTCTGCTCTTATGTGCTACTGGAAGTCAATGATGGGTTTAATCGCTGTGTGTATGCTATTGGGAAAGAAGCTGGTTTGTATGTTACTGGCACACAAGAAGATAAAATCAATGCTGGACAAAAAAATCACCAACAGGTTGCTCAGTATTTTTGTGTAGGGCAGCTGGCAACCCTATTTGTAAGTGAAAATAATGGCCTAGATTATTTTATGACACTTTGCAAAGTGAAAAATTTCTGAATTGAAAGAGATTTGTAACCTCCCCTCAAAGTGATAATTTGTATGACCAGCTCCATTACAACCAAGGGAGCCGCATCTCTGTTTCATCCGCTAACTTCTTGCCGCATAGAATGAGTTGCAATGTGAACTGTACCAGCATCAAAGATACACCTTTAAAACTTATATTATCCTTCCATCCTTCCTTCCATCCTCTATTGTCCCTCCTTTATCCCTCTCCCTACGGTTTTTCTCTTATCGCTCTCACTAACTTTACTTTCTTCCCTTTCCTTTCTCTTACTACTTCCCCGCTCTTCACTTTCTTCTCTCTGTTCAATATCTGGCCTTTGGACACTGCGCATTGGGGGGTCCGCACTTTCAAATGTTTAGATATATATAGATATGGGTTTAGATATACAGTATCCCACAAAAGTGAGTACACCCCTTACATTTTTGTAAATATTTTATTATATCTTTTCATGTGACAACACTGAAGAAATGACACTTTGCTACAATGTAAAGTAGTGAGTGTACAGCCTGTATAACATTGTAAATTTGCTGTCCCCTCAAAATAACTCAACATACAGCCATTAATGTCTAAACCGTTGGAAACAAAAATGAGTACACCCCTAAGTGGAAATGTCCAAATTGGGCCCAAAGTGTTAATATTTTGTGTGGCCACCATTATTTTCCAGCACTGCCTTAACCCTCTTGGGCATGGAGTTCACCAGAGCTTCACAAGTTGCCACTGGAGTCCTCCTTCACTCCTCCATGACAACATCACGGAGCAGGTGGATGTTAGAGACCATGCGCTCCCCCACATTCCATTTCAGGATGCCGCACAGATGCTCAAAAGGGTTTAGGTCTGGAGACATGCTTGGCCAGTTCATCACCTTTAACCTCAGTTTCTTTAGCAAGGCAGTGGTCGTCTTGGAGGTGTGTTTGGGGTCGTTATCATGCTGGAATACTGCCCTGCGGCCCAGTCTCTGAAAGGAGGGAATCATGCTCTGTATCAGTATGTCACAGTACATGTTGGCATTCATGGTTCCCTCAATGAACTATAGCTCCCCAGTGCTGGCAGCACTCATGCAGGCCCAGACCATGACACTCCCACCACCATGCTTGACTGTAGGCAAGACACACTTGTCTTTGTACTCCTCACCTGGTTGCCGACACACACACTTGACACCATCTGAACCAAATACGTTTATCTTGGTCTCATTGAACCACAGGACATGTCCTTAGTCTGCTTGTCTTCAGCAAACTGTTTGCAGGTTTTCTTGTGCATCATCTTTAGAAGAGGCTTCCTTCTGGGATGACAGCCATGCAGACCAATTTGATGCCGTGTGCGGCGTATGGTCTGAGCACTGACAGGCTGACCCCCCACCCCTTCAACCTCTGCATCAATGATGGCAGCACTCATATGTCTATTTCCAAAAGACAACCTCTGGATTTGACGCTGAGCATGTGCACTCAACTTCTTTGGTCTACCATGGTGAGGCCTGTTCTGAGTGGAACCTGTCCTGTGAAACCATTGTATGGTCTTGCCCACCGTGCTGCAGCTCAGTTTTAGGGTCTTGGCAATCTTCTTATAGCCTAGAACATCTTTATGTAGAGCAACAATTCTTTTTTTCAGATCCTCAGAGAGTTCTTTGCCATGAGGTGCCATATTGAACTTCCAGTGACCAATATGAGAGAATGTGAGAGCGATAACACCAAATTTAACACACCTGCTCCCCATTCACATTTGAGACCTTGTAACACTAACGAGTCACATGACACCTGGAAGTGAAAATGTCTAATTGGGCCCAATTTGGACATTTCCACTTAGGAGTGTACTCACTTTTGTTGCCAACGGTTTAGACATTAATGGCTGTGTGTTGAATTATTTTGAGGGGACAACAATTTTACACTGTTCTAAAGTCTGTACACTCACTACTTTAAATTGTAGCAAAGTGTCATTTCTTCAGTGTTGTCACATGAAGATATAATAAAATATTTACAAAAATGTGAGGGTTGTATTAACTTTTGTAGGATACTGTATATTGTACCAAAATACCATCACATATATGTAGAACTATGTTTTAATGAAGAAATAGAACATAGTCTGCTATGTGAAGAAAAAGGGGAGATAGATTTAGGGAAACTGTCCCTTTTATGGCAGGAACACCCACAAATGTGATTGTGTAAAATATAAGTTGACAGAGGCTTAATATAATTCAAACATATTCTGGCCTTTACAACGAGACCCTTCTACAGCCTCACAAGCTTCTATGAACAAGCACAATCACTACCCCACAAAACACAACATTATTGCATTGGATACTATTAGGTTGATTACAGCCTTGCCTTGTTTTCATCAGATAGCAATTTTTTAAACTTCCTAAAATGCTTCTGTCATTGTTACCCACTGAAGACATCACAAAATTGTTACATTCATCGCAAATCTTCCGATTTTATAATGCGCAGGATTAAGGACAAACAAAATGGGGACTTCAAATATTAACGATTACATCACAGGTTGAAGGGTCTGTATGCCAATTTATCTCTCTATGTAGTGATGTAAATAGGTGACAGTACATTTAAACCTGTTTTGCGGCAAAAGCATAGACATATGTGCATATGTCTCTCTAAGGGCCTGATATTAAAACCTTTGCCGCTCAGGCGAGATATCCTAATAAGTCTCATCGGTAAACCAATTTCACCTTGAGAAATGTTTATGTTGCAATGTAGTTTTCTTTATGTGAAACAGAGACTCATACATTACAATATGGGCTAGATAACAAGTGGTGATCTAACTGGAGTGCGCAAGCGATATTGGGTTTTTTTCAGCTTTTTGCTCACAACGAAAATAGCGTGTGTATTACGAGTTGAAAGTAAATGCATTCACTCAAGCACAATCGCAATTTACGCTTTTCGGGTTAGCACAACTCAGAGCTTAAGTAAAGGGTAGGGGAAGAAAAAAGGTTGTATTAAACACAACATAAATATATGTACAAATACAGTTGCACTCATATAAACACAGTCTGCAGTGCATGACATGACAGTTCTGCTGCATTTACACTTTGTGATTTGTATTTTATATTACTTTACACTTCAGATTTAATTGTATTACATTTAAAGATTGCTTTAATGTATTTGTATGTATCTCTATGTTAAAGCCCTGCATGCCTGAGACCTCATATCTTTGAGCCCTTATAACTTTTTTATGCAATAATTTTATTCATATTTTTTATGAGTGTTATTATGACTTAGTAATTGTACTTTCTCTTGTTAAGTGTATCCAGTCCACGGATCATCCATTACTTATGGGATATTAACTCCTCCCCAACAGGAAGTGCAAGAGGATTCACCCAGCAGAGCTGCTATATAGCTCCTCCCCTAACTGCCATTACCAGTCATTCTCTTGCACCCAACGACTAGATAGGATGTGTGAGAGGACTATGGTGATTATATTTAGTTTTATACCTTCAATCAAAAGTTTGTTATTTTATAATAGCACCGGAGTGTGTTATTCCTTCTCTGGTAGAATTTGAAGAAGAATCTACCTGAGTTTTTACTATGATTTTAGCCGGCGTAGTTAAGATCATATTGCTGTTTCTCGGCCATCTGAGGAGAGGTAAACTTCAGATCAGGGGACAGCGGGCAGATTAATCTGCAAAGAGGTATGTAGCAGCTTATTATTTTCTGACAATGGAATTGATGAGAAAATTCTGCCATACCGATATAATGTAAACTCAGCCTTAAATGCAGTAGCAGCAGCTGGTATCAGGCTGTCATGTATGTATATTTTACACTTCAGTATTCTGGGGAATGGCACTTCACTGGAATTATACTGTGTGCATAAGACTTTAGCCTAATTTGCAGGGACTGGCAACAGGCTCTTTAATAACACTTAATTTATGTTAAACGTTTTTTGCTGGCATGTAAAATCGTTTCATTTTCTGAGGTACTGGGTGAATAAAATGTTTTGGGCATTATTTTTTCCACTTGGCAGTTGTTTTATTTAATTTATGACAGTTTACTGATCTCTCTCACTGTTGTGTGTGAGGGGGAGGTCAAAAAATTCAGTCAGAAGCTCATTGTATTTCCTGCATGATCCGGTTCATCTCTACAGAACTCAGGGGTCTTCAAAACTTGTTTTGAGGGAGGTAATCATTCACAGCAGAGCTGTGAGATTGTAGTTGACTGTGATAAAAAACGTTTATTTCTGTAACTTTTTTTTCTGCTATCAGGGTTAGTTATCCTTCGCTAATGGGAACAAGCCTTTGCTAAAATTGTGTTTTTTACAAAGATTTGATGCTATAACCTTTCAGTTTATTAACTTTCAACTGTCATAACTCTTTCTGTGCTTCTTATAGGCACAGTACGTTTTCATATTATAGTAAATTACTTGAAAAGTATTTCCAAGTTGCTAGTTTATTTGCTAGTGTGTTAAAAATGTCTGATTCAGAGGAAGACATCTGTGCTATATGTGCTAATGCCAAAGTGGAGCCCAATAGAAATTTATGTACTAACTGTATTGATGCTACTTTAAATAAAAGTCAATCTGTACAAATTGAACACATTTCACCAAACAACGAGGGGAGAGTTATGCCGACTAACTCGCCTCACGTGTCAGTACCTGCATCTCCCGCTCGGGGGGTGCGTGATATTGTGGCGCCGAGTACATCTGGGCGGCCATTACAAATCACATTACAGGATATGGCTACTGTTATGACTGAAGTTTTGGCTAAATTACCAGAACTAAGAGGTAAGCGTGATCACTCTGGGGTGAGAACAGAGTGCGCTGATAATGTTAGGGCCATGTCAGATACTGCGTCACAACTTGCAGAACATGAGGACGGAGAGCTTCATTCTGCGGCTGACGGTTCTGATCCAAACAGATTGGATTCAGATATTTAAAATTTTAAATTTAAGCTGGAAAACCTCCGTGTATTACTAGGGGAGGTGTTAGCGGCTCTGAATGATTGTAACACAGTTGCAATACCAGAAAAAATGTGTAGGTTGGATAAATATTTTGCGGTACCGTCGAGTACTGACGTTTTTCCTATACCTAAGAGACTTACTGAAATTGTTAATAAGGAGTGGGATAGACCCGGTGTGCCGTTCTCACCCCCTCCGATATTTAGAAAGATGTTTCCAATAGACACCACCACACGGGACTTATGGCAAACGATCCCTAAGGTGGAGGGAGCAGTTTCTACTTTAGCTAAGCGTACCACTATCCCGGTGGAGGATAGCTGTGCCTTTTCAGATCCAATGGATAAAAAGTTAGAGGGTTACCTTAAGAAAATGTTTGTTCAACAAGGTTTTATATTGCAACCCCTTGCATGCATTGCGCCTGTCACGGCTGCAGCAGCATTTTGGTTTGAGTCTCTGGAAGGGACACTTGAATTAGCTCCATTAGATGAGATTACACACAGGCTTAAAGCTCTTAAGTTAGCTAACTCATTTATTTCAGATTCCGTAGTACATTTAACTAAGCTTACGGCTAAGAATTCCGGATTCGCCATTCAGGCGCGCAGAGCACTGTGGCTAAAATCCTGGTCAGCTGACGTTACTTCTAAGTCTAAATTTCTTAATATACCTTTCAAAGGGCAGACCTTATTCGGGCCCGGATTGAAAGAAATTATCGCTGACATTACAGGAGGTTAAGGCCATGCCCTGCCTCAAGACAGAGCCTAACCTAAGGCTAGACAATCTAATTTTCGTTCCTTTCGGAATTTCAAAGCAGGAGCAGCATCAACTTCCTCTGCTCCAAAACAAGAAGGATCTGTTGCTCGCTACAGACAAGGCTGGAGACCTAACCAGTCCTGGAACAAGGGCAAGCAGGCCAGGAAACCTGCTGGTGCCCCTAAAACAGCATGAATTGAGGGCCCCCGATCCGGGAACAGATCTAGTGGGGGGCAGACTTTCTCTCTTCGCCCAGGCTTGGGCAAGAGATGTCCAGGATCCCTGGGCGCTAGAGATAATATCTCAGGGATACCTTCTGGACTTCAAATACTCTCCCCCAAGAGAGAGATTTCATCTGTCAAGGTTGTCAACAAACCAAATAAAGAAAGAGGCGTTTCTACGCTGCGTACAAGAGCTTTTATTAATGGGAGTAATCCATCCAGTTCCACGGTCGGAACAGGGACAAGGGTTTTACTCAAATCTGTTTGTGGTTCCCAAAAAAGAGGGAACTTTCATGCCAATCCTGGATTTAAAGATCCTATACAAATTCCTAAGAGTTCCATCGTTCACAATGGAGACTATTCGGACAATTTTACCCATGATCCAAAAGGGTCAGTACATGACCACAGTGGATTTAAAGGATGCTTACCTTCACATACCGATTCACAAAGATCATTACCGGTATCTAAGGTTTGCCTTTCTAGACAGGCATTACCAGTTTGTAGCTCTTCCATTCGGATTGGCTACGGCTCCGAGAATCTTCACAAAGTTTCTGGGTGCTCTTCTGGCGGTACTAAGACCGCGAGGAATTGCGGTAGCTCCGTACCTAGACGACATTCTGATACAAGCTTCAAGCTTTCAAACTGCCAAGTCTCATACAGAGTTAGTACTGGCATTTCTAAGGTTGCATGGATGGAAGGTGAACGAAAAGAAGAGTTCTCTCTTTCCACTCACAAGAGTTCCCTTCTTGGGGACTCTTATAGATTCTGTAGAAATGAAGATTTACCTGACAGAAGACAGGTTAACAAAGCTTCAAAATGCATGCCGTGTCCTTCATTCCATTCAACACCCGTCAGTAGCTCAATGCATGGAGGTGATCGGCTTAATGGTAGCAGCAATGGACATAGTACCCTTTGCACGCCTACATCTCAGACCGCTGCAATTGTGCATGCTAAGTCAGTGGAATGGGGATTACTCAGACTTGTCCCCTACTCTGAATCTGGATCAAGAGACCAGAAATTCTCTTCTATGGTGGCTTTCTCGGCCACATCTGTCCAGGGGGATGCCATTCAGCAGGCCGGACTGGACAATTGTAACAACAGACGCCAGCCTACTAGGTTGGGGCGCTGTCTGGAATTCTCTGAAGGCTCAGGGACAATGGAATCAGGAGGAGAGTCTCCTACCAATAAACATTCTGGAATTGAGAGCAGTTCTCAATGCCCTTCTGGCTTGGCCCCAGTTAACTGGGGGGTTCATCAGGTTTCAGTCGGACAACATCACGACTGTAGCTTACATCAACCATCAGGGAGGGACAAGAAGCTCCCTAGCAATGATGGAAGTATCAAAGATAATTCGCTGGGCAGAGTCTCACTCTTGCCACCTGTCAGCAATCCACATCCCGGGAGTGGAGAACTGGGAGGCGGATTTCTTAAGTCGTCAGACTTTTCATCCGGGGGAGTGGGAACTTCATCCGGAGGTCTTTGCCCAAATACTTCGACGTTGGGGCAAACCAGAGATAGATCTCATGGCGTCTCGACAGAACGCCAAGCTTCCTCGTTACGGGTCCAGATCCAGGGATCCGGGAGCGGTTCTGATAGATGCTTTGACAGCACCTTGGACCTTCGGGATGGCTTATGTGTTTCCACCCTTCCCGATGCTTCCTCGATTGATTGCCAGAATCAAACAGGAGAGAGCATCAGTGATTCTAATAGCGCCTGCATGGCCACGCAGGACTTGGTATGCAGATCTAGTGGACATGTCATCCTGTCCACCTTGGTCGCTACCTCTGAAACAGGACCTTCTGATCCAGGGTCCCTTCAAACATCAAAATCTAATTTCTCTGAAGCTGACTGCTTGGAAATTGAACGCTTGATTTTATCAAAACGTGGTTTTTCTGAGTCAGTTATTGATACCTTAATACAGGCTAGGAAGCCTGTTTCCAGAAAGATTTACCATAAGATATGGCGCAAATACTTATATTGGTGCGAATCCAAGAGTTACTCATGGAGTAAGGTTAGGATTCCGAGGATATTGTCTTTTCTACAAGAAGGTTTAGAAAAGGGTTTATCCGCTAGTTCCTTAAAGGGACAGATTTCAGCTCTGTCCATTCTTTTACACAAACGTCTGTCAGAAGTTCCGGACGTTCAAGCTTTTTGTCAGGATTTAGCTAGGATCAAGCCTGTGTTTAAAACTGTTGCTCCACCATGGAGTTTGAACTTAGTTCTTAATGTTTTACAGGGGGTTCCGTTTGAACCCCTTCATTCCATTGATATCAAGTTGTTATCTTGGAAAGTTCTGTTTTTTTATGGCGATTTCCTCGGCTCGAAGAGTCTCTGAGTTATCTGCCTTACATTGTGATTCTCCTTATCTGATTTTTCATTCAGACAAGGTAGTTCTGCGTACTAAACCTGGGTTCCTACCTAAGGTGGTCACTAACAGGAATATCAATCAAGAGATTGTGGTTCCATCTTTGTGTCCTAATCCTTCTTCGAAAAAGGAACGTCTGCTACACAATCTAGATGTAGTCCGTGCCCTGAAATTTTATCTACAGGCAACTAAGGATTTTCGACAAACGTCTTCCCTGTTTGTCGTTTATTCTGGTCAGAGGAGAGGTCAAAAAGCTTCGGCTACCTCTCTCTCCTTTTGGCTTCGTAGCATAATACGGTTAGCCTATGAGACTGCTGGACAGCAGCCTCCTGAAAGAATTACAGCACATTCTACTAGAGCTGTGGCTTCCACTTGGGCCTTTAAGAATGAGGCTTCTGTTGAACAGATTTGCAAGGCTGCAACTTGGTCTTCTCTTCATACTTTTTCCAAATTTTACAAATTTGACACTTTTGCTTCTTCGGAGGCTGTTTTTGGGAGAATGGTTCTTCAGGCAGTGGTTCCTTCCGTATAAAGATCCTGCCTGTCCCTCCCGTCATCCGTGTACTTTAGCTTTGGTATTGGTATCCCATAAGTAATGGATGATCCGTGGACTGGATACACTTAACAAGAGAAAACATAATTTATGCTTACCTGATAAATTTATTTCTCTTGTAGTGTATCCAGTCCACGGCCCGCCCTGTCACTTTAAGGCAGGTAATTTTTCCATTAAACTACAGTCACCACTGCACCCTATGGTTTTCCTTTCTCTGCATGTTTTCGGTCGAATGACTGGTAATGGCAGTTAGGGGAGGAGCTATATAGCAGCTCTGCTGGGTGAATCCTCTTGCACTTCCTGTTGGGGAGGAGTTAATATCCCATAAGTAATGGATGATCCGTGGACTGGATACACTACAAGAGAAATAAATTTATCAGGTAAGCATAAATTATGTTTTTAAATGCATTTTGGTGTGTTTTGTGCAACTTTTTTGTTGAGCATAAAAAGGGACAGTCTACTCCAGAATTTTTATTGTTTAATCCCTTTGCTACCAGAAATTTCAGAGAACTTGCCAAAAATACCAGATAATTTTAAGCATTTTTACTATCACTCCATTTAAACAGAAATGTATCCTTGTTTTTTATTTAATTTAATTGTCAAAACTATATATTTATTTAAGTAGGCAAGCCAGGGTATTGATCTTTTGGTATATTTCATGCCACCATTTCAATGCCAAATGCGATCATTATAAAAACATCTTGAACTTTTTCAAAAACGTTAGGTTTCTAACTGAAATTTTTTACATACTGCTTGTGAAATCATGACACAAATGATTGTAAAAGCTTCTCTGGGATCCCCTTTGTTCAGAAATAGCAGACATACGGTTTTTGGTAATTAGAATTCCCGCTAATTGCAGCTGCGCATCACTCTTTTATTATTCCCGGCAGTGAAGGGGTTAATCAGGTAGCTTGCAAGGTAAATATTAGCTTTAGTGTAGAGATTACCCTCCCATCTGAAACCTCGCACCCCATGATCCCTACCTGATGTCTCCCAAACTCTTCTTTCCCTCACCCTTCACTGGTCATGAACATCTTAGCAGGTTTTTTTGTGCTTTTTAAAAAAATAATATTATTTTTATTAATATTATTATATTTTTATATATATATTTTTGCAGTGTAGTGATCCTCCTCAACCCTCCCTGATCCCCCAAATAGCTCTCTAACTAATTGCATCCATCTTTAGTACTGGCAGCTGTTTGCCAGTGCCCATAAATACTTATATATATTTTTTTAATTTTCTTTAGTGTAGTGGTCCCCCCACCTCTCCCCTCTGGCGATCATTAGCTAGGGATCCCCCACCTCCTCTTTTGTTTCTGTAGTGTAGCTCCCCATCCTTCCCTCTTAATTTTTTTTCAGTGTAGGGCCCATCCCACTCCCTCCCCCTCCGCTACTGGACTACCCATTCGCAACTTGCCTCCCTTCCCACTGGCACCAGCAGATAATCGTTAGACAGTGACACACACAGGTTTGTAACAATCAAACATCTGCCTTTATATGGAATCGGAGCACCAATCATGCTCAGTTTCATATGCACACACACACATATATATATATATATATATATATATATATATATACACACATCCATTTGAGTTATGGGGAAGATTTATTATAGTGCGAGTGGACATGATACAATGTAGCGTATCATGTCCACTGCACATCGATAAAGGCTGACAGCATACGCTGTCAGCATTTATCATTGAACAAGCAGCTCTTGTGAACTGCTTGTGCAATGCCGCCCACTGCAGATTCACGGCCAATCGGCCGCTAGCAGGGTGTGTCAATCAACCTAATCATATTCAATCGGGTTGATTTCTGTCCGCCTCCTCAAAACAGGTTAAATAGTTATGGAATTTAGACCGCTGCTTCATAGCTGCTGTTTCCGGCGAGCCTGAAGACTTGCGCAGAAACAGGGGCATCAAGCTCTATACAGAGCTTGATAAATCGGCTCTATGGAGACCTTTATTACCGATTCCCAGTTTTGCATAACATATTTACATACAAATACATATATTTAACTGTGTATTTACTGTAAATATTTCCCATTCCGATGTTCTGCACATAGAAAAATATGTTCTTTGTATTTTTAAATAGATATTCCTATATATATATATATATGTGTGTGTATAAATATATATTTGTGCAACAAACCATCAGATATATGTAGAAATATTTAATTATGAATAAATAGAACATACTCCATTATGTTAAGAACATTGGAATATGTAATATTCATATTTTCATGTTGGGTTAGCACAATTGCGAAAATGTCATTCGGCTAGATTTAGAGTTCTGCGTTAGCCGTCAAAAGCAGCGTTAAGGGGTCCTAACGCTGCTTTTTACTGCCCGCTGGTATTTAGAGTCAGCCGGGAAAGTGTCTACCGCTCACTTCCTTACCACGACTCCAGGCTACCGCAGATCCCCTTACGTCAATTGCGTATCCTATGTTTTCTATTGGATTTGCCTAACGCTGGTTTTTGGAGTCTTGGAAGAACTGAGCGGTTAAGCCTCTACCGACAAGACTCCTACCGCCAAACAAAGTCAGTAGTTAAGAGCTTTATGGGCTAACACTGGAATATAAAGCTCCTAACTACTGTGCTAAAAAGTACACTAACACCCATAAACTACCTATGAACCCCTAAACCGAGCCCCCCCCCCACATCGTAAACACTATAATAAAAAATTTTAACCCCTAATCTGTCGACCGGACACCGTTGCCACCTACATTATACCTATGAACCCCTAATCTGCTGCCCCTAACATCGCCGACACCTATATTATATTTATTAACCCCTAATCTGCCCCCCCATGTCGCAGCTACCTAACTACAATTATTAACTCCTATTCTGCCGACCGGACACCGCCACCACCTACATTATACCTATAAGCCCCTAATATGCTGCCCCTAGCATTGCCGACACCTATATTATATTTATTAACCCCTAATCTGCCCCCCCCCAACGTCGCCGCCACCTACCTACAATTATTAACCCCTAATCTCCCGCCCGCAAAGCCGCCGCTACTATAATAAATGTATTAACCCCTAAACCTAAGTCTAACCCTAACCTTAAAACTAAATACTTACCTAGAAAATAAACCCTAATATAGCTACAATATAACTAATAGTTACATTGTAGCTATTTTAGGATTTATATTTATTTTACAGGCAACTTTGCATTTATTTTAACTAGGTACAATAGCTATTAAATAGTTATTAACTATTTAATAGCTACCTAGTTAAAATAATTACAAAATTACCTGTAAAATAAATCCTAACCTAAGTTACAATTAAACCTAACACTACACTATCAATAAATTAATTTACCTACAAAAAATTACCTACAATTAACTAAACTAAAATACAATTAAATAAACTAATCTATAATACAAAAACAAACAAACACTAAATTACAAAAAATAAAAAAATATTACAAGAATTTTAATCTAATTACACCTAATCTAAGCCCCCTAATAAAATAAAAAAGCCCCCCAAAATAATAAAATTCCCTACCCTATTCTAAATTACCAAGTAACCAGCTCTTTAACCAGCCCTTAAAAGGGCTTTTTGCGGGGCATTGCCCCAAAGTAATCAGCTCTTTTACCTGTAAAAGAAAATACAATACCCCCCAACATTACAACCCACCACCCACATACCCCTATTCAAACCCACCCAAACCCCCATTAAAAAACCTATCACTAACCCCCTGAAGATCTCCCTACCTTGAGTCGTCTTCACTCAGCCGAGCCAAAGTCTTCATCCAATCCTGGCGATGTGGTCCTCCATCCGGGTGAAGTCTTGATCCAAGCTGCAAAGAAGAGGTCCTCCATCTGGGCGATGTCTTCCTCCAAGCGGCATCTTCTAACTTCTGTCTTCCGGATCCATCTTCATCCCGCCGACGTGGAACATCCTCCTTCCCCGGACTAACGACGAATGAAGGTTCCTTTAAATGACGTCATCCAAGATGGTGTCCCTCAAATTCCGATTGGCTGATAGGATTCTATCAGCCAATCGGAATTAAGGTAGGAAAAATCTGATTGGCTGATTCAATCAGCCAATCAGATTGAGCTTGCATTCTATTGGCTGATTGGAACAGCCAATAGAATGCAAGCTCAATCTGATTGGCTGATTGGATCAGCCAATCGGATTGAACTTCAATCTGATTGGCTGATTGAATCAGCCAATCAGATTTTTCCTACCTTAATTCCAATTGGCTGATAGAATAGATAGAATTTGAGGGACGCCATCTTGGATGACGTCCCTTAAAGGAACCTTCATTCGTTGTTAGTCCGTCGGGGAAGGAGGATGTTCCGTGTCGGCGGGATGAAGATGGATCTGGAAGAAAGAAGATAGAAGATGCCACTTGGAAGAAGACATCGCCCGGATGGAGGACCTCTTCTTTGCCGCTTGGATCAAGACTTCGCCCGGATGGAAGACTTCTTCTTTGCCGCTTGGATCAAGACATCGCCCGGATGGAGGACCACATCTGCCGGATTGGATGAAGACTTCGGCTCGGCTGAGTGAAGACGACTCAAGGTAGGGAGATCTTCAGGGGGTTAGTGATAGGTTTTTTTAAGGGGGGTTTGGGTGGGTTAGAATAGGGGTATGTGGGTGGTGGGTTGTAATGTTGGGGGGTATTGTATTTTCTTTTACAGGTAAAAGAGCTGATTACTTTGGGGCAATGCCCCGCAAAAAGCCGTTTTAAGGGCTGGTAAAAGAGCTGATTACTTTTGTAATTTAGAATAGGTTAGGGAATTTTATTATTTTGGGGGGCTTTTTTATTTTATTAGGGGGCTTAGATTAGGTGTAATTAGATTAAAATTCTTGTAATATTTTTTTATTTTTTGTAATTTAGTGTTTGTTTTTGTATTATAGATTAGTTTATTTAATTGTATTTTAGTTTAGCTAATTGTAGGTAATTTATTTAATTAATTTAATGATAGTGTAGTGTTAGGTTTAATTGTAACTTAGGTTAGGATTTATTTTACAGGTAATTTTGTAATTATTTTCGTTAGGTAGCTATTAAATAGCTAATAACTATTTAATAGCTATTGTACCTGGTTAAAATAAATACAAAGTTGCCTGTAAAATAAATATAAATCCTAAAATAGCTGCAATGTAATTATTATTTATATTGTAGCTATATTAGGGTGTATTTTCTAGGTAAGTATTTAGTTTTAAATAGGATTCATTTGTTTAATTATGGGAATATTATTTTGTTTAATTTAAATTATATTTATGTTAGGGGGGTGTTAGGGTTAGACTTAGGTTTAGGGGTTAATACATTTATTATAGTAGCGGCGACGTTGCGGGCGGGAGATTAGGGGTTAATAATTGTAGGTAGGTGGCGGTGATGTTAGGGAGGGCAGATTAGGGGTTAATACAATTTATTCTAGTGTTTGCGAGGCGGGAGTGCGGCGGTTTAGGGGTTAATACATTTATTATAGTGGCGGCGAGGTCCGGTTGGCAGATTAGGGGTTAATAATTGTAGTTAGGTAGCGGTGACGTTGGGGGGGGCAGATTAGGAGTTAATAAATATAATATAGGTGTCGGCGATGTTAGGGGCAGTAGATTAGGGGTTCATAGCTATAATGTAGGTGGCGGCGGTGTCCGGAGCGGCAGATTAGGGGTTAATAATATAATGTAGGTGTCAGCAATAGCGGGGGCGGCAGATTAGGGGTTAATAAGTGTAAGGATAGGGGTGTTTAGACTCGGGGTTCATGTTAGGGTGTTAGGTGTAGACTTAGAGAGTGTTTCCCCATAGGAAACAATGGGGCTGCGTTAGGAGCTGAATGCTACTTTTTTGCAGGTGTTAGTTTTTTTTTTGGCCAGCTCAGCCCCATTGTTTCCTATGGGGATATCGTGCACGAGCACGTTTTGCCAGCTTACCGCTACCGTAAGCAACGCTGGTATTGAGGGTTGAAGTGGAGCTAAATTCTGCTCAACGCTCCCTTTTCTGAGCCTAACGCAGCCACTCAGACAACTTTAAATACCAGCGTTGTCTTAAGGGTGCGCTGGGAAAAAAAGCAGCGTTAGATACGCGGGTCTTTACCGACAAAACTCTAAATCTAGGCGATTGTGTTTGCAAAATATTTGGGTGTTAGTTTTTCCCCATTGGCTTCTTTGGGGTAATAAATGAAAGCGCACGCAATATTCAATGTTCAGATTTTTGCGCTAGTCAGGTTACTGCTTGGGCAAAATGTGTTTAATTGTAATACGAACACTACCCAACTTTCACAAAAAGCTTAACTCTAGCTGAGTTTTTGCGCTTGTGAAAATGCAATATACCGCGCCACTTGTAATCTAGCACTAAATTGGGGTATATAGGGGAGAGACCTTAAAAGTTTCAAGGTTTTCTATGCAATTTTTTTTTTTAAGGTTTGGAGAAGTACCAATTTTAAAGGGATGTGAAACTCACAAGTTTTCTTTCATGATAGAGCATAAAATTTTAAACAATGTTGCAATTTACTTCTTTTATCAAATTTGCTCATTCTCTTGGTATTTTTTGTTAAAGGAGTGGCAATGCACTACTGGAAGCTAAATGAATACATTGGGTGAGGCTCACTCATGCGAGGCTGCAGGCTCACTCATGCGAGGCTGCAGGTTCACTCATGCAAGGCTGCAGACGGACTCATGCAAGGCTGCAGACTCACTCATGCGAGGCTGCAGACTCACTGATGCGAGGCTGCAAGCTCCCTCATGCGAGGCTGCAATGAAGGGCCTTTGAAGCTGCACATGCAGCTTGATATATGGAGCCCAATTATTCAAAATCAGAGAAGAGTCCATTAGGTGCCCCAAAACCCCAAAAGATAACATAAGAATTAATAGATCACAGGGCTTTATTTAGGAATTGGTTTGTTTGGATTTGGATAAGATGACTAAATTTGAGTGAATCTTTAAGTTAAAAAAAGCTTTTAATTCCTAAGACCACTCTTATACTATTATTGCTTTAATTTGCTAAGACTTGTCAACTCTGTTCAGCTCTTTGTTATATGCTATATCTCTTATTTGTAAAAACACTTACATTTACCAATGACATTGTTACTTTTCATACATTGATGTGGCCAGTGGCCCGAGTTCATTAATATACAGAAGCAGAAATTGCCATTATTTACATCTGGTTTGCCAGAAAGCTCTCTATTCCGTGTGTCAGGGCCAAAAGAGTGATCCTAATATGTCCTTCCATTCATGTTCTTACTGCATTTGTTTCCAAATAGATCCCTTACTATAAATCACACTAAACCCAAATAATTTCTACCATGTACCTAAAAGAATATTATTTTAACATGATAAAAAATAATAAGTTCTATCATGTACCGCAAAGAATATTATCTTAACATGATACAAAATAATAAGTTCTATCATGTACCTAAAAGAATATTATCTTAACATGATAAAAAATAATAAGTTCTATCATGTACCTAAAATAATATTATCTTAACATGATACAAAATAATAAGTTCTATCATGTACCTAAAAGAATATTATTTTAACATGATAAAAAATAATAAGTTCTATCATGTACCTAAAAGAATATTATCTTAACATGATACAAAATAATAAGTTCTATCATGTACCTAAAATAATATTATCTTAACATGATACAAAATAATAAGTTCTATCATGTACCTAAAATAATATTATCTTAACATGATACAAAATAATAAGTTCTATCATGTACATAAAATAATATTATCTTAACATGATACAAAATAATAAGTTCTATCATGTACCTAAAAGAATATTATCTTAACATGATAAAAAATAATAAGTTCTATCATGTACCTAAAATAATATTATCTTAACATGATACAAAGTAATAAGTTCTATCATGTACCTAAAATAATATTATCTTAACATGATACAAAATAATAAGTTCTATCATGTACATAAAATAATATTATCTTAACATGATACAAAGTAATAAGTTCTATCATGTACCTAAAATAATATTATCTTAACATGATACAAAATAATAAGTTCTATCATGTACATAAAGGAGTTGCATCTTAACATGATAAAAAATAATAAGTTCTATCATGTACCTAAAATAATATTATCTTAACATGATACAAAATAATAAGTTCTATCATGTACATAAAATAATATTATCTTAACATGATACAAAATAATAAGTTCTATCATGTACCTAAAATAATATTATCTTAACATGATACAAAATAATAAGTTCTATCATGTACCTAAAATAATATTATCTTAACATGATACAAAATAATAAGTTCTATCATGTACATAAAATAATATTATCTTAACATGATACAAAATAATAAGTTCTATCATGTACATAAAAGAGTTGCATCTTAACATGATAAAAAAATGCACACAAAAAATATTACATTAACAGCTTATAGTTCTCAGACAGACAAGCAATTTGTTACATGGTGGAGTTTACAGGCACTGCACTGAAGAAGCCTGGGGTTTTAAAGAGGAAAAATAAGCCTGAAAATGCAGCAGGTTGTGAATTAATTGCTATAAGCTACAACTACACAGCAGGAAGTTATAGCCCTGCAGCAAGAGAGTATTGCAGCTCTGCAACAACTGGTAATTGCTCAAAAGGCAAATAAAGACACTGTGATTCAGTAAATGATGCCAGCTCAAACATAAACAACCAGCCTACTCAAGGAAGAGCATCAATGGCTACCAGAATAACACAGAAGTAGATTAAAGACTTGGTCAAAGGACTAACTAGGATCCCTGAGGGAAAATATGGCAAAATCCATCAGATTATGATGCTTACAGATGATGTTGAAATATACCCTCTGGCATTTAACTGTTGAGAGTAAAGAATGTCCATCATGTAAGTGTGAGAGCATACTGGAACCCTTTTCTGCGTTGAAAACACCAGAAAACCTTTTGTGATCCGGATTCCAGAGAAACCTATCCAGCACCAGATGTTAGATCTTATTATTCTTGATTTGGCTAAAACATATGATTAATATGTCAAGATACATTGTGGAACTCATGGTTATGGATAAGACCCTCAGAAGTTTGTCTGCTGCCTTGCAGTGATGAGTCAGTCAGAGTGACCCCCAGACAGCAGATCAGTCAGTTGGTTTATAAGTCTAAACAAAACAAGTACAGAGAATAAGGACTCACAATGCTGTAAGATGTGTTAAGACTGCTCTCACCCCCAATGGCACCACTCATGACAAAAAAGTCCTAGAAAGAGGGCAGACTATGTTATAAAATGTTTTTGATGTGATAAACGTAGACATAAAGCAAAAGACGGCCCCTTGATAAGTGCAGCCCTGCAATGGAATATGAGTAATAGACATGTGCGATTCGTTTCGGATTGATTCGGAAATTCGGTAAATTTGGAGATTCGGATCGATTCGAATTTCCGAATTAAAATACTGCCGAATCTACCAAATGAATCCGAATTAGCTGCCGAATCTTCCGAATAAATCCGAATTAGCTTGGTAAATTCGGCATTCCCCCATAGGAAACAATAGGGCAGTTTTGGCTGAAAAAAAATCTAACACCTGCAAAAAAGCAGCGTTCAGCTCTTAACGCAGCCCCATTGTTTCCTATGGGGAAACACTAAGTCTACACCTAACACCCTAACATGAACCCCGAGTCTAAACACCCCTAAATCTAACACTTATTAACCCCTAATCTGCCACCCTCGCTATCGCTGACACCTGCATTATACTATTAACCCCTAATCTACCGCTCCGGACATCGCCGCCACCTACATTATCCCTATGAACCCCTAATCTGCTGCCCCCAACATCGCCGACACCTACATTATACTTATTAACCCCTATTCTGCCCCCCCCAGCATCGCCGCAACCTAACTACAAGTATTAACCCCTAAACCGCCGCACTCCCGCCTTGCAAACACTATAATAAATTTTATTAACCCCTAATCTGCCCCCCCCAACGTCGCCGCAACCTAACTACAAGCATTAACCCCTAATCTGCCGACTGGACACCGCCGCCACCTACATTATAGCTATGAACCCCTAATCTGCTGTACCTAACATCGCCGACACCTATATTATATTTATTAACCCCTAATCTGCCCCCCCCCCCCAGCGTCACCGCAACCTAACTACAAGTATTAACCCCTAATCTGCCGACCGGACATCGCCGCCACGATAATAAATGTATTAACCCCCGAAACCGCCACACTCTAGCCTCGCAAACACTATAATAAATTTTATTAACCCCTAATCTGCTCCCCCCAACGTCGCCGCAACCTAACTACAAGCATTAACCCCTATTTTGGGGCTGGACTGTACTGTGAAGTCAGGATCAGACTGATATGCTACAGGAAAGTTCTTCTCTGTGAAAGGCACATATTGAGCAAAAAGAGGCTGCTTCTAGGGTGGTAACTAGCCATAGAACAAGCTATTATGCTATTGTTCGTTCCCAGGTTGAGCGCTTCTCTCTTTTTATTTAAGCATTAACCCCTAATCTGCCGACGGGACCTCACCGCCACGATAATAAATGTATTAACCCCTAAACCGCTGCACTCCCGCCTCACCTACACTATAAAATTTAATTAACCCCTAATCTGCCCCCCTCTAATGTCGCCGCAACCAAACTACAAGCATTAACCCCTAATCTGCCGACCGGACACCGCCGCCACCTACATTATAGCTATGAACCCCTAATCTGCTGTCCCTAACATTGCCAACACCTATATTATATTTATTAACCCCTAATCTGCCCCCCCCAGCGTCTCCGCAACCTAACTACAAGTATTAACCCCTAATCTGCCGACCGGAAATCGTCGCCACAATAATAAATGTATTAACCCTTAAACCGCCGCACTGCTGCCTCACAAACACTATAATAAATTGTATTAACCCCTAATCTGCCCTCCCTAACATCGCCGCCACCTACCTACAATTATTAACCCCTAATCTCCCACCCCCAACGTCGCCGCTACTATAATAAAGTTATTAACACCTAAACCTAAGTCTAACCCTAACCCTAACACCCCCCCAAGTTAAATATAATTTAAATAAAACAAATAAATTTACTATAATTAAATAAATTAATCCTATTTAAAACTAAATACTTACCTGTAAAATAAACCCTAATATAGCTACAATATAACTAATAGTTACATTGTAGCTATTTTAGGATTTCTTTTACAGGCAACTTTGTATTTATTTTAACTAGGTACAATAGTTATTAAATAGTTATTAACTATTTAATAACTACCTAGCTAAAATAAATACAAATTTACCTGTAAAATAAATTCTAACCTAAGTTACAATTACACCTAACACTACACTATCATTAAATTAATTAAATAAATTAATCCTATTTAAAACTAAATACTTACCTGTAAAATAAACCCTAACATAGCTACAATATAACTAATAATTACATTGTAGCTATTTTATGACTTACATTTATTTTACAGGCAACTTTGTATTTATTTTAACTAGGTACAATATTTATTAAATAGTTAATAACTATTTAATAGCTACCTAGTTAAAATAATTACAAAATTACCTGTAAAATAAATCTTAACCTAAGTTACAATTAAACCTAACACTACACTATCATTAAATAAATTAACTACAAGTACCTACAATTAAATACAATTAAATAAACTAAACTAAAGTACAAAAAAACAAACACTAAATTACAAAAAATAAAAAAATTACAAGAATTTTAAACTAATTACACCTAATCTAAGCCCCCTAATAAAATTAAAAAAAAAAAAAAATAATAAAAGTCCCTACCCTATTCTACATTACAAAGTAATCTTTTACCAGCCCTTAAAAGGGCTTTTTGCGGGGCATGCCCCAAAGTAATCAGCTCTTTTGCATGTAAAAAAAATACAACCCCCCCAACATTAAAACCCACCACCCACATACCCCTACTCTAACCCACCCAAACCCCCCTTAAATAAACCTAAGACTACCCCCCTGAAGATCTCCCTACCTTGAGTCGTCTTCACCCAGCCGGGCCGAAGTCTTCATCCGATGGGGCAGAAGAGGACATCCAGACTGGCAGAAGTCTGGATGAAGTCTCCCTAAGTGTGATGCGGAAATCCAGACGTGGACCCGTTGCTCGGTGTGCCTAGAGGGATATGGCTGCACCTCACTGATGAGGCCCACAATAGGCCGAAACGTACATCTGGGGTTTTGCTGTTTCTCTTGTTCATAGAGAGATTGCCTGGTATTTCGGGGCTGGACTGTACTGTGAAGTCAGGATCAGACTGATATGCTACAGGAAAGTTCTTCTCTGTGAAAGGCACATATTGAGCAAAAAGAGGCTGCTTCTAGGGTGGTAACTAGCCATAGAACAAGCTATTATGCAATTGTTCGTTCCCAGGTTGAGCACTTCTCTCTTTTTATTTATGCAAATTATGACACTTGGGGAAGTCTCCCTAAGTGTGATGCGGGAATCCAGACGTGGACCCATTGCTCAGTGTGCCTAGAGGGATATGGCTGCACCTCACTGACGAGGCCCACAATAGGCCGAAACGTACGTCTGGGGTTTTGCTGTTTCTCTTGTTCAGAGAGGGATTGCCTGGTATTTCGGGGCTGGACTGTACTGTGAAGTCAGGATCAGACTGATATGCTACAGGAAAGTTCTTCTCTGTGAAAGGCACATATTGAGCAAAAAGAGGCTGCTTCTAGGGTGGTAACTAGCCATAGAACAAGCTATTATGCTATTGTTCGTTCCCAGGTTGAGCGCTTCTCTCTTTTTATTTATGCAAATTATGACACTTGGGGAAGTCTCCCTAAGGGTGATGCGGGAATCCAGACGTCGACCCGTTGCTCGGTGTGCCTAGAGGGATATGGCTGCACCTCACTGACGAGGCCCACAATAGGCCGAAACGTACATCTGGGGTTTTGCTGTTTCTCTTGTTCAGAGAGGGATTGCCTGGTATTTCGGGGCTGGACTGTACTGTGAAGTCAGGATCAGTCTGATATGCTACAGGAAAGTTCTTCTCTGTGAAAGGCACATATTGAGCAAAAAGAGGCTGCTTCTAGGGTGGTAACTAGCCATAGAACAAGCTATTATGCTATTGTTCGTTCCCAGGTTGAGCGCTTCTCTCTTTTTATTTAAGCATTAACCCCTAATCTGCCGACCGGACATCACCGCCATGATAATAAATGTATTAACCCCTAAACCGCCGCACTCCCGCCTCGCAAACACTATAAAATTTAATTAACCCCTAATCTGCCCCCCCTCTAATGTCGCCGCAACCAAACTACAAGCATTAACCCCTAATCTGCCGGACCGGACACACCGCCGCCACCTACATTATAGCTATGAACCCCTAATCTGCTGTCCCTAACATTGCCGACACCTAGATTATATTTATTAACCCCTAATCTGCCCCCCCAGTGTCTCTGCAACCTAACTACAAGTATTAACCCCTAATCTGCCGACCGGACATCGTCGCAACGATAATAAATGTATTAACCCTTAAACCGCCGCACTCCTGCCTCACAAACACTATAATAAATTGTATTAACCCCTAATCTGCCCTCCCTAACATCGCCGCCACCTACCTACAATTATTAACCCCTAATCTCCCACCCCCAACGTCGCCGCTACTATAATAAAGTTATTAACACCTAAACCTAAGTCTAACCCTAACCCTAACACCCCCTAAATTAAATATAATTTAAATAAAACAAAATAAATTTACTATAATTAAATAAATTAATCCTATTTAAAACTAAATACTTACCTGTAAAATAAACCCTAATATAGCTACAATATAACTAATAGTTACATTGTAGCTATTTTAGGATTTATATTTATTTTACAGGCAACTTTGTATTTATTTTAACTAGGTACAATAGTTATTAAATAGTTATTAACTATTTAATAACTACCTAGCTAAAATAAATACAAATTTACCTGTAAAATAAATTCTAACCTAAGTTACAATTACACCTAACACTACACTATCATTAAATTAATTAAATAAATTAATCCTATTTAAAACTAAATACCTGTAAAATAAACCCTAACATAGCTACAATATAACTAATAATTACATTGTAGCTATTTTATGATTTACATTTATTTTACAGGCAACTTTGTATTTATTTTAACTAGGTACAATATTTATTAAATAGTTAATAACTATTTAATAGCTACCTAGTTAAAATAATTACAAAATTACCTGTAAAATAAATCCTAACCTAAGTTACAATTAAACCTAACACTACACTATCATTAAATAAATTAACTACAAGTACCTACAATTAAATACAATTAAATAAACTAAACTAAAGTACAAAAAATAAAAAAATTAATAAAATTAAAAAAAATAAATAAATAATAAAAGTCCCTACCCTATTCTACATTACAAAGTAATCTTTTACCAGCCCTTAAAAGGGCTTTTTGCGGGGCATGCCCCAAAGTAATCAGCTCTTTTGCCTGTAAAAAAAATACAACCCCCCAACATTAAAACCCACCACCCACATACCCCTACTCTAACCCACCCAAACCCCCCTTAAATAAACCTAACACTACCCCCCCTGAAGATCTCCCTACCTTGAGTCGTCTTCACCCAGCCAGGCCGAAGTCTTCATCCGATGGGGCAGAAGAGGACATCCAGACTGGCAGAAGTCTTCATCCAAGCGGGGCAAGAAAAGGTCTTCCATCCATCAGAAGTCTTAAGCCAGGCGGCATCTTATATCTTCATCCATCCGGAGCGGCAGCATCCTGAAGACATCCGACGTGGATTCTATCAGCCAATCGGAATTAAGGAAGGAAAAATCTGATTGGCGGATTCAATCAGCCAATCAGATTGAAGTTCAATCCGATTGGTTGATCCAATCAGCCAATCAGATTGACCTCGCATTCTATTGGCTGATCGCCAATAGAATGCGATGTAATTATTAGTTATATTGTAGCTATATTAGGGTTTATTTTACAGGTAAGTATTTAGTTTTAAATAGGATTCATTTATTTAATTAATTTAATGATAGTGTAGTGTTAGGTGTAATTGTAACTTAAGTTAGGATTTATTTTACAGGTAAATTTGTATTTATTTTAGCTAGGTAGTTATTAAATAGTTAGTAACTATTTAATAACTATTGTACCTAGTTAAAATACAGGGTGTGCAGAATTATTAGGCAAATTAGTATTTTGACCTCATCATCCTCTTTATGCATGTTGTCTTACTCCAAGCTGTATAGGCTCGAAAGCCTACTACCAATTAAGCATATTAGGTGATGTGCATCTCTGTAATGAGAAGGGGTGTGGTCTAATGACATCAACACCCTATATCAGGTGTGCATAATTATTAGGCAACTTCCTTTCCTTTGGCAAAATGGGTCAAAAAAAAGGACTTGACAGGCTCAGAAAAGTAAAAAATAGTGAGATATCTTGCAGAGGGATGCAGCACTCTTAAAATTGCAAAGCTTCTGAAGCGTGATCATCGAACAATCAAGCGTTTCATTCAAAATAGTCAACAGGGTCGCAAGAAGCGTGTGGAAAAACCAAGGTGCAAAATAACTGCCCATGAACTGAGAAAAGTCAAGCGTGCAGCTGCCAAGATGCCACTTGCCACCAGTTTGGCCATATTTCAGAGCTGCAACATCACTGGAGTGCCCAAAAGCACAAGGTGTGCAATACTCAGAGACATGGCCAAGGTAAGAAAGGCTGAAAGACAACCACCACTGAACAAGACACACAAGCTGAAACGTCAAGACTGGGCCAAGAAATATCTCAAGACTGATTTTTCTAAGGTTTTATGGACTGATGAAATGAGAGTGAGTCTTGATGGGCCAGATGGATGGGCCCGTGGCTGGATTGGTAAAGGGCAGAGAGCTCCAGTCCAACTCAGACGCCAGCAAGGTGGAGGTGGAGTACTGGTTTGGGCTGGTATCATCAAAGATGAGCTTGTGGGGCCTTTTCGGGTTGAGGATGGAGTCAAGCTCAACTCCCAGTCCTACTGACAGTTTCTGGAAGACACCTTCTTCAAGCAGTGGTACAGGAAGAAGTCTGCATCCTTCAAGAAAAACATGATTTTCATGCAGGACAATGCTCCATCACACGCGTCCAAGTACTCCGCAGCATGGCTGGCAAGAAAGGGTATAAAAGAAGAAAATCTAATGACATGGCCTCCTTGTTCACCTGATCTGAACCCCATTGAGAACCTGTGGTCCATCATCAAATGTGAGATTTACAAGGAGGGAAAACAGTACACCTCTCTGAACAGTGTCTGGGAGGCTGTGGTTGCTGCTGCATGCAATGTTGATGGTGAACAGATCAAAACACTGACAGAATCCATGGATGGCAGACTTTTGAGTGTCCATGCAAAGAAAGGTGGCTATATTGGTCACTGATTTGTTTTTGTTTTGTTTTTGAATTTCAGAAATGTATATTTGTGAATGTTGAGATGTTATATTGGTTTCACTGGTAAAAATAAATCATTGAAATGGGTATATATTTGTTTTTTTGTTAAGTTGCCTAATAATTATGCACAGTAATAGTCACCTGCACACACAGATATCCCCCTAAAATAGCTATAACTAAAAACAAACTAAAAACTACTTCCAAAACTATTCAGCTTTGATATTAATGAGTTTTTTGGGTTCATTGAGAACATGGTTGTTGTTCAATAATAAAATTAATCCTCAAAAATACAACTTGCCTAATAATTCTGCACTCCCTGTAAATACAAAGTTGCCTGTAAAATAAATATAAATCCTAAAATAGCTACAATGTAACTATTAGTTATATTGTAGCTATATTAAGGTTTATTTTATAGGTATTTAGTTTTAAATAGGATTAATTTATTTAATTATAGTAAATTTATTTCATTTTATTTAAATTATATTTAACTTAGGGGGGTGTTAAGGTTAGGGTTAGACTTAGGTTTAGTGGTTAATAGCTTTATTATAGTAGCGGCGACGTTGGGGGCGGGAGATTAGGGGTTAATCATTGTAGGTAGGTGGCGGTGATGTAAGGGTAAATAAAATGTATTATAGTGTTTGCGAGGTGGGAGTGCGGCGGTTTAGGGGTTAATACATTTATTGTCATGGCGGCGATATCCGGTCGGCAGATTAGGGGTTAATACTTGTAGTTAGGTTGCGGCGACGTTGGGGGGGCAGATTAGGGGTTAATAAAATTTATTATAGTGTTTGTGAGGCGGGAGTGCGGCGGTTTAGGGGTTAATACATTTATTATAGTGGCGGCGATGTCCGGCTCGGCAGATTAGGGGTTAATACTTGTAGTTAGGTTGCGGCGACATTGGGGGGGGCAGATTAGGGGTTCATAGCTATAATCTAGGTGGTGGCAGTGTCCGGTCGGCAGATTAGGGGTTAAATAATTTTATGATAGTGTTTGCGATGTGGGGGGGCCTCGGTTTAGGGGTTCATAGGTAGTTTATGGGTGTTAGTGTACTTTGTAGCACTGAAGTTAAGAGCTTTATATTCCAGCGTTAGCCCATAAAGCTCTTAACTACTGACTTTATTCGGTAGATTCGGATGGCCGTGTATTACACTAGTATTGTACAGTATATTCGGTTATATCACTCTGCTATGGGTTACACCTAATATACAGTAGATAATACTAGTCTAATACACATCATATCCCACCTAACACATACCGAAATTCCGAACCGAATCGAACCGAATTCAGCCGAATTTATTCGAATCCGAATAAATCCGAAACAAATTCATTCAAATTTTGCCGAATTTAAATTGATCCGAACCAAAATTCGAAAAAATCTGAATCAATCCGAACCGAAACAAATTTTTCGATCATGCACATATCTAATGAGTAATACAGATGAACAAAATGCATGAATGCTAAATTATTTAGAATCTGCAAAATCACAAATTACCAATAGTTATCAAAGTTTCAAAATTAAGTTATACCCCATTTACTATATTTAAAGACAAATTTGAAGAGAGCAACAGTGCGAACGGCCTAACGCGCGTTTCGCATATGCTTTATAACTATTGGTAATTTGTTGGCCCAAACTTTCGGCACCTACTTAGGTGAATATGTGCAGCTGAGTTGGCGATAAGGGGAGTGTGGAGACAGATCATTTTTGAATCATTAACTACAGGCAATAGACATATATACTGTAATAGTTACGTCTCCTACACCTAACCTCTGAGCCCGCTGCGGTTCCACTTATACAGAATTTATAGTGAAGCTTAAGTTATTTCCCCTGACTAGATATTTTTTACTTAATTTTGTGGTTTATAGGAGGTTACTCCTGTACTAGAGAGCATACAGTGCTATCTTCTTTTATACTTTTTTCTTCTCACGGTAATTTTCTTTTGATTAAAAACACTACTTGATGAAACAATTTTAATAAAAGTGGCATGGTCAACAACACTGGGGTTATTTTATTAATGTACATAATAAATGTTAAGTTTTAAAAAATTCATTTTTCTACACAATGGAATCACCTACCCTACATGTATGAGATGACAATCCCCCCATGTGTGCCGAATTAATGCCTCTGTTCTTTCTCTCTTCTAATATTTAAACTATATTTTGGCATTAGGCACTACCTTATCCTATACTTAGGTTTATTAGGATTTAGGTTTGTGGATTATCACCTCCAGTTCTTTCCCACCTCTCTCCCTTTAGGTTAAAAGGGAAATATTCCACATATTTATAAGTATGGTAGTAAACACAAAAGTACTTTTTTAATGATTGAGTTTTATATTAACCAATTGAGTATATTGATCTGCCAGATAAACTGTAGTTATTGTTTGGATATAGCTTGAATACTTAGTATTACTGGTTGCATATGCAATTAAGATAATAAAAAAAAAAACACAAAGTAACTATATTGTTACACATTTAAACAAGCTCCTATTAGCTCAAACCCCGTAACGCGTTTTGTCCTGACAGGCTTTATCACAGAATCTACTGACATTAATTCCTTAAAGTTAACAAACCATCGAATCAATACTAGAGCAAGATGCGTAGGACCATTCTAAGTCTCATAAAAATTATAATGGTAGAAAACTCTTTATCCAAACTGCTTGGGACTGTAAAAGTTTTGGATTTCGGAATAGTTTGGATTTTGGAATATTTGCATCTGTAAAATGAGACAGTTTGGAGAGAGTATGGAACCAAGTGTAAACAACAATATCTTATGTTATTTAGGTAATATTTACATGACATTATACAGCTTATACATGTAACCTAAAGGTAGTTTTTGTTTAGACTATTATTTGCATTTTAGAGCCAAAAACAAACCAAGGGAAATGCAATATATATACACCTGACTACATTTCTCAAACTCAACTGCTTTGTGTTCTATATACATGTGTATTTGTTTTTGAAGAATAAAAGAAATCAATGAACATTTCATTTTTGTTATATTCTTTGCTTAACTGAAAATTAAAATGGCCAAAAATGAAGAAATTAAAAAAAGAAAATAAAAACACTTATTTTTATTTCATATTTTCGTTTTCAGTTGGTGGATGCTGATTTTTATGATGCAAACAGAAATTATCCATTGAATGCAAACCAGGAATGAGCAGAAAAATAGCTTCAGAGTTTTTCTCAGCCTCTCAATAGAAGCATGTGACGTTTTCTAGCCAACCAGCATTCTCAGGGAGAGGGAAGGAAGTGAAAGGGCAATTTTTAACATATTGCAGACAGAGCTACCAGTGCTCAGGGGCTCAGATCTGTGGAGGAACTAGAGGAGGCTACGGACAGACACATCCAGTGATGTTACTTTTTTAAAGTGGGTCAATCACATATAATGTTTGGGGAACACTGGCCAAAGGTTGTGACAAAACAATCAATACAGACTGTCAGCAGCCACTGATGTTCTTGTGGCTCCTGTAGGAGCTGCTGGGGAAGGAAAGGGTCGGCAGCTGTATTTTCTTTCCAGACAAAGTCATATTTAGTTGTCACTTAAGAGGAATATACTATTTGTCAGACTTAGGACTCTGTAATGAAATAATAAAAAAGATAAATGTAAATGTAGAGTGCGCAGTTGAGAACTTAACTATGAAGACATCTATTCAAACTGCGTACTGATCAGTGATCATAGGTCCTCAACAACTTTACTAACTAAACACAGAGATTATTGCACTGCATTTTTTTTGAGTGCAGCTTCAGAACAGACTCAAACTGGAAAACTAAAACTTATAGTGCAAAGCCAGCAGCCAAAAGGGTTGATACATTTTTAAAATTAAAGTGGGCATTTGAGAGTGAGAGTGTGTGTGCGGTGAGTAAAAATGGTTGTTGGTTGACGCAATACCATAGTGTTACTGACACTGCAAGAGTAAAACCACATTATGCTAATTCAACCGATGACAAGCATGTGCGGTAATGGGATTGTGTGGATACAGTAAAATGGTTGATACAATAACATGGTGCTACTGACACTGCAGGAGTAACACCACATTGCACTTGTGTGGTATGGAAAATGAGTGTGTATATGTATGTATGTGACTGTGTTGTATTTGTACTTTGTATTAATCATTTGTAAGCTAAATAGAAAGTACAACAGCAACAACTAAATTTCCTGGGTTAAACATTGTTAATCCTTCAGCAAAGAATATCAAGAGAATTAAGTAAATGTAATAATAGAAGGAAATTTTTTAAATTTGTATGTTGTATCTGAAGAATCATATTATCAATTCTGCTCCATTATCTTGGTATCCTTTGTGGAAGGTGCAGCAATACACTACTTTGAGGTAGCTAACTGAACACATTCAGCAAGATTACAAGTTTTGGGTTATGGTGCGGTAAAGGCTATACCGCTGAAAAATTGGCCATTGCGCATGTAATGGCAGGTCTCCCGTATTAGAAGTCACAGCAGTATAGCTATACCGCAACCATTTTAGCCTGTATCACAACAATCCATACCGCTGTGTTACAGGTTGTGCGGTACTGCTAAAATGCTTGCGTTATAGCCTATACCACCATGATCCATTCCGCGATCTAAGACCAGTAGTTATGAATTTTGGGAAACAAAAATGTTTCACAAAACGCATAATTAAAATGTTACAAAGTACACTAACACCCATAAACTACCTTATAACCCTTAATCCGCTGGCCCCCACATCGCTACTACTATAATAAACCTATTAACCCCTAAACTGCCGCACCCCCCACATCGCTACTAATAAAATAAACCTATTAGCCCATAAACTGCACCTGAACAGCCAATAGGATTTCAGTAGCTCTCATCCTATTGGCTGATTTGAAAATGTCAGCCAATAGGAATGCAAGGTACCCCATTTTTAAACAGGTACTTTGCATTCAAGCTTCAGTGTACGGCAATGATCGTATGAAGAGGATCCTCCGCGCTGGATATCCGCACCGCCGGCGACGATGCTCCACGCCTCCACAGCTCTGCGCCACCGGGATGAAGATAGGAGATGCCCCCGCGATGGATGAAGATGTCGCCGCCTGGATGAAGACTTTTCACTGCCTGGATGCAGATATATGTAAGGACTTCAGGAACTGTGAGTAGATTTTCTGGAGTTAGTGTTAGGATTTTTTTTTATTTTTTTTAGATTAGGGATGGGCAGTAAAAGAGCTAAATGCCATTTTAAGGGCATTGCCCATACAAATGGGTAGCTTAGGTTGTTTTTAGACTTAGTTTTTTTTATTTTAGGGGGTTGGTTGGGTGGGGGGGTTTACTGTTAGGGGGACTTTGTAATTTTTAGGTAAAAGAGATGTTTAACTTAGGGCAATTTTCCGTAGTGTTTTTCCTTAATTTTATTGTTTTAAAATAGTAATGTTAGGTTACTTTATAGTTTAAACTTAGTTTTTTTTTATTTCACAGGTAAGTTTTTATTTATTTAAAAATAGTTTTATTGTAAATTCTATTTAAAATTAGGGGGGTGTTAGGTTTAGGGGTTAATAGTTTAATTTAGTGTGTTGCGATGTGGGGGCCGGCAGTTTAGGGGTTAATAGGTTTAGTTTAGTAGTTGCGAAGTGGGGGGCCAGCTGTTTAGGGGTTAAGAGGTTTATAAAAGTAGTAGCGATGTGGGGGGGGGCAACGGTTTAGGGGTTAATAGGTTTATTATAGTAGTAGCGATGTGGGGGCCGGTGGTTTAGGGTTAATAGGTTTATTTAGTGTTGGCAATGTCAGGGGCGGCGGATTAGGGGTTAATAATTTTATTTAGTGTTGCCGATGTCGGGGGGCGACAGATTAGGGTTAATCATTTTATTTAGTGTTGGCGATGTCGGGGAGCGGCGGATTAGGGGTGTTTATGTTAGGGTGTTAGGTTTTAACATAACTTTCTTTGCCCCATAGACATCAATGGGGTTGCGTTACGGCGATCGCCATTCCACGATCGATGAGTAGCAAATAAGATAAAATAAGTCAATTTAAAAGTTTTTTAAAAGTGCCTGCTACATATGAATCATGAATGAAAAAAAAGTGTTTCAGATCCCTTTAAGAATAGACACTTTCAGTATTGTAAGTATACTAGTAGTTACTGTACATTTAAGTATACTTTTTAGTTTTACCAAAAACGCAGTGAACAAACATTAGATGTATACATGAAAGATTAAGTTTAAAGAGACAGGAACGTCAAAATTAAACACTTTTAAAATCACCTTTATTTTAAAATGTGCTTTTTTCTCTTGGCATCCATTGTTGAAAATGAATACACACATATCCTACACTAGTGTGAACTAGCTGGTGATTGGTGCCAGAGCCGGATTGGGCAGCCGGGATACCGGGAAAAATCCCGGTGGGCCGCCGGCCGACAGCTCAGCTGGGCTGGCTCAGCTGCTGCAGACTGTCTGAGAGCAGCACATTTTTTATGCGGGTGGCTGATTGATTTTTTTTTTCCCTGATCAGTGTGGCTGTTAGGCTGCCACTAGTGCCCTTTGCTCCGCCCACCATACCGGTTCAAACAAAAACAATATATATATTTTTATTTTATTTTTTTGGGCGCAATTTTTTTTAAACAAAATTTCCCGCAAATTTTTGCCCGCCCGGCCCCGGTGAGTGACAGGCAGGCAGTGACATCAGCACCCGCCGTCACATGACCCACTTGCCAGTTGACACTTCTGAAAGCGAGTTACGCGACCACAGCCTTCACACACGTGGCTGCAGCACTCACCCTCCAACCGGCGTCCGGCACTCACCCTCCAACCGGCGTCCGGCGACACCTAACTATGCAGAGAGGCTGTCTGTGAGACTCTGAGCCAGATCGCACAGTATAGGGGAAGCCTTATGCCAGGTCAGTAATGTTTGATGTTTCTGTTGTGACAGCAGACTACTTGGGTAGTTTCAGGCTTTCCCAGATGCTTCTGAATCTGCTTCCATGGATGATGGCTGCATTTAACACTCTGGTAAATTTTATATATGCTTTTCATAACGAGTGGCACTTCGGGGATGCTTACTGCAAGTTTCACAACTTCTTTCTAAAAAATAGCTTCTAGAGCCTGGAAATTCTTACGGCGGTTTATGAAAAACTTGCAGCTTTTTAATGTGGTTACAAGTGTTTATAAATTTGACATTTGAGATTACTTTTCTTCAACCCAAAGCTCAAGTGTTTTCCCATTAGCATCTGTTCGAATAAGGTGTCTTGTTTTTAAAATCTCTATTTTCTCCAAACCTTTTTGCTTATATTGGTTTTGAATTATCTTTACAAAAAGAGACAGTATTCGCTTTATTTAAGAGGGTAATAGCCGTAACCGCTTTATTAATGATTGAAAACATCACTATGTTCCAGCATCTTATTCTTCATGAGACTTGCATTTGGTTCCAATAGTTGTCTTCCATATTGTCACTTTGAACCTAATTAATTGCCCAAAGCAAGCATGTATTTTATCTAATATTTGTATGTATTGTATATACACCAGATATTTTTTTTAACTTCATTTAATTAATGACTCTGGTAGTGAAGGAGAGGATGTCTGTTCCACCATTGGGCAAATTAAACACTTGTTTGATTTTGGTTTTGTCCCTGCACCAGGGTGGTTTTATTTTCTGTATTTCTGATGAACTCTACATTCTACTTGCTGGGGGCATAATTTTATTGCAGTGGGGCTTGGGGCATCATTTTACTGCAGTGGAGCTGGGGCATCATTTTATTGCAGGGGGGCTGGGGGCTTCATTTTATTGCTGGGGGCATCGTTTATTGCTGTTGGGATGGGGCATCATTTTATTGCAGGGGGCATCATTTTTGTGCTGGGGAGCTGGGGGCATATTTTTATTGCAGTGGGGCTTCATTTTATTGCTAGGGGCATCATTTATTGCAGTGGGGCTGGGGGCATCATTTTATTGCAGTGGGGCTGGGGGCATCATTTTATTGCAGGGGGGCATAATTTTATTGCAGGGGAGATGGTGCATAATTTTTGTGCTGTGGGCATCATATTTTTGTTGGGGGCATCATTTTATTGCAGGGGAGATGGGGCTTCATTTTATTGCAGTGGGGCTGAGGGCATCATTTTATTGCACTTTCAGTGTCTGTCAGTCAGTGTCAAAAGAGGTCAATGTTTTGCTTTTCTAGGCATTTTAATTAGCCACCTAAAAATCCTATACACTGTGGTGTGTGTATGTTTTGTGCCTGCATGTATGTGTGTGTTGGTTTGTATGTGTAGGTTTTGTGTCTGCATGTATGTGTATGTTGTGGTGTGCGTCTGTATGCAAGTGTATATAGTGTGTCTGCATGTATGCATGTGTATGTTGTGTGTCTGCATGTATGTGTATGCTGTGTATGTAGTGTGACTGCAAGTATGTGTAAGTATGTCTGCAAGTATTTCATTTGTGTATAAACTGCCTGCTTAACTCACACTATTTGTATTTATTATTATATATGTATATATATATGTATATGTATATATTTATATAATATATATATACATATATATATATATATATATATATATATATATATATATATATATATATATAAGTTGAAGGGAAAAAGTTTGGCTGGCTTGGAGGGGGCGGTGACTATGTTGGAGGGGGCGGGGTTGGGCCTGTCTATACAAATTTCCAGGGCTGGTCTGATTTCCCAGTCCGGCCCTGATTGGTGCCTGCATACATTTTTCTCTCTTGATTGGCTAACTAGATGTGTTCAGCTAGCTGACAGTAGTGCAAAGGATAACAATAGAATGAAACATAAGTGATAAAAAGTAAATTTGAAAGTTGTTTAAAATCGTATGTTCTATCCGAATCATGAATTACATTTTTGGGGTTTCCTGTCCCTTTAAGAATTACATAGTGACAAAATTAAAGTATTCTTCTGTAATATATGTAATATAAGCATGTATGTAAGTCTTGTGTTGTACCCTTGTGAATGTAATGTGCATTTGTATAGAGCTGGGTAAAAAGTTAGTGCTTTACAATAATAATAATAATTATTATAATGATATGTAAACCTACTACTCCGCTGCCACCTACTGACCAATGTTCAAACTGTTTTGCTTAATTTATGCTCCAAAATGGTCTTGGAGGGATGTTTTTTTTTAACCTGTGTGTTGTTGTCATGTATGCCTTTAGTCAAATTGAAGGCATGTCGGGTAAACACGACTTCAGAGTTCTGGTTAACTGTTATGTGAGACAAAAAAGTTGCACAAAACACATTAAAAATACATTTAACAGTACAGTTACACTCATAATAGTACTGTCTAATAAAAATTATTTTTAAAAAAAAGTTGCATTAAAAAGGGCTCAAAGACATGAGGTCTCAGGTGTTAGAAAAAAAAGGCTGCAACTGGCTTTAAAGGGATAGTGAACCCAATGCTTTTCTTTTGTGATTCAGATAGAGCATGCAAGTTTAAGAAACTTTCTAATTTACTCCTACTATCAATTTTTCTTTGTTTTCTTGGTATCTTTATTTGAAATGCAGGAATGTAAGCTTATGTGCCAGCCCATCTTTGGTTCAGCACCGGGGTGGTGCTTGCTGATTGGTGGCTAAATGCAACCACCAATCAGAAAGTGCCATCTAGGGTGTTGAACCAAAAATGGGCCGGCTCGTTCCTCTAGAACTATGATTTTCCCCATTTTTAATGATACTTCAGATTATTTCAGAAGTATGCAGGAGCAAGATCTCCCTTGTCCAGTTTGGCAAACCAAACCATTGTATCCCTCCCTTTTGGAGATGTCCTTTCTTTCTCCAATTATATTCAGTCAAATCAGACATTCTCACAAACAGTAATTACCGTTCTCTTATAGAACAAGGTTCCCTTTACCTTGTGGCCTGACTGATTTCAGAGGATCCAGGACTTTTGCCAACATCTGCTCTCCACATTCAAGAATTGTAGGCCCAAGGAACCAAAAATTTTTACCTTTACGCATGGAACCAGTGGTCTAGCTGGTGAAATCATTATAAACTGGATCTATTTTGAACCCCTTTGAATGATATTGTTAACTACCTCACTCACTTATTCAACTCTGGGCTTGCCTACAGATCTTATAACCTAGCTCATTTTACTATTTCCGCAGGTCATTAATTCCAAGATAATACTCCTGGAGGAAGTCATCCCTTATTTGTAGTTTATTAAAAGCTATCCGAATTAAAAATCCTTCTCAGGCTAAGTATACTGTTTTTAGGGATGTTGGCCTCCTAAATCTTTACTAAAATAAAAAAACTAACATTATGCAAAATAAAAAAAACCTAACATTACACAAAATAAAAAAATAACATTACAGAAAATAAAAAAACATAACATTAAAAAAAAAACAAAAAAAAACGAAATTATCCAAAATCTATAAATAAACTACCAATAGTCCTTAAAAGGGACATTCAGATTTTTCAGCCCAGGAAAAATATAAAAAAGACCTATTCTAAGAAAAAAAAACTAAAATAGGTACTGACCATTAACGAAGTCCGGCGAAACATCTTCATCCCAGCAGCAAAAGATCTTCATCCAGGCGGTGGAAGGGCGGAGGCGGAGCAGTCATTGGCGACGTCCAGGCGACACAGAGGTCCTCTTCATGCGATCTCCCGCTGCACACTGAAGATTGAATGCAAGGTACCCCTTTTATATAAATATAAATATATATAAATATATATATATATATATATATATAAAAATAGAAGAAAAATCATTTAAGGTAATGCACAATATTTTATATATATAAAAAAAAACATAAATCTACTAATGTGGAGCACTATAACATTGTATTCATTCAATATACCATTTGTACTATTGGAACAACTGTTTATGTATATAATGAAGAATTATGCTGACAATTAGGAACAGCTGAGTTGAACTGGGCCTTATTTTTATGTGTTTTCTTATCATAACAAGAACATTACAGAGATGCCGGGGTGGGCCTAGCAAGTGCAGGTCCCTAGGCAGATTGACAGCACGGGGCCTCTACCCAGAACAAAAAATACTTAAAAGAAATAGGGCAATGCACTGTACCAGACAAACACACAGATATAAAACACACACTGAGATACTTATTTACACATACATCCACACACTCAGACACATACACAGGTACACAGATATACACATACACAGGAGTACACATACAGCCCACACACACACACAGCCC
Organism: Bombina bombina; assembly: GCF_027579735.1. Lineage (NCBI taxonomy): Eukaryota > Metazoa > Chordata > Amphibia > Anura > Bombinatoridae > Bombina > Bombina bombina. Next base: position 1,042,596,556 of record NC_069502.1, read on the forward strand.
ACAAACACACACACATACACAGCCCCCCCACACACACACAGCCGACACACACACAGATAGCCCCCCCCACACACACACAGATAGTCCCCACACACACACACAGAGATAGCCCCCCACCCATAGATAGCCACCCCCCACACACACACAGATAGCCCACACACACAGATAGCCCACATACACAGATAGCCCCCCCCCCACACACACACACAGAAAGCCCCACCCCACACACACACACACATATAGCCCACACACACAGAAACACACAGATAGCACACATACACAGAAACACACAGGCAGCACACACAGACAACACACACACACAAGACAGCACACACATAGACACACACATACATACTTTGTTACTATATATTTTGTTTTTCACTTTTACTAATAAGCCAAGCAGTGAAAATGAATATCATGATCAACGATTTTAACAATGGTGCTGCATGCAGATGAAGCAGACCAAATAAATCATATAAAAGATGGAACATGGTTATCTCAAACAAAATTAAAAACTGCAGATTACTGTACATCAAGAAAACATTCCTATAATGAAAAATGCAATATCTGCCTAACAGTCAACATAAGTAAAATACAGCAACCAGCTACAGAGCAACTGCATGTACTTCCCAATGAATAAATAAATGTATAATTTTGCTGACAAAACTTAATCATTATATTATACCAGCTAATTCAAGTAAAAGAGTGTGTGTGTATGATATGAGTGTGTGTGTGTGTGTATGTATGTATATGTGTGTGTATGTATATGTGTATGAGTGTGTGTAGGCTTGTGTGTATATGTATATGTGTTTATGATGTAAGTGTGTATGGTGTAATTGTGTGTATGTATAGGTGTGTATGATGTAAGTGTGTGTATGTTTATGTGTGTATGATATGAGTGTGTGTATAATCAGGGCCGGATTTCCCATTAGTCACAGTAGGCATGTGCCTACAGGCGCATTGCAGTGAGGGGCGCCTGCCTGTAGTCAGTGTATTTAAAAAAAATAGGCATTCATTTTAGTAAGAATTATGCTGCAAGCTGCTTACAGAGTCGAGTGTGTCATGAAGGAGAGAGGGGCAAAGATTAAAACTAAACCCCTCTCGTTTTTGCCAGGCATGTTTACTGTTAAAGTTTCACTTTTATTTTATTTACTTCTGTTGCCTCCCTCACACAGCCAAGCTCCATGCTGATAACTGTGGTGCAGAAACTTTTTGTTGAAGGAATGAAGGCTTCAGGACAGGTTAGGACTGTACAAGGCTTCTAATGCTGCCTAGAATGACAACATAACAAGCAGAGCACAATTTAACCCCTTGGCTACCACAGAGGATTTGTCAGGGTTTTTTCCCTGTTTTGTTTGCCATGTGCTGCTGGCAGCCATTTTACTCACCTCTCTTGCTGACTCTGGTGCATACTGTGTGATGCTGCTCATTTCCTGCACTTCCTTTTATGGCCAGACTGGTGTACATCATCCGTGTGAGACAGGATGCAGTCTCAGAATTGTGATGTCATCACTTATCATTTAAAGGGCCTTTGTTCAGTATGCTTTGCCCTTGCGTTGTCTCAGACCTGTTTGTGAAAGCTCCTGTGTATTACCTGGCTGCCTGATGTCCCTCCTGGTTCCTAATTTCTGGCTTGTTCCTGACTCTGCTGTTCTCCTTGTTCCTGATTCCGGCTTGTCTTACTACTCGCTTTGGCTCCTGACTTGGCTCGTCTGACTACCAGTTCTGGTTTTGATTCCTGGCTTGTTATTTGACTTGTGGACTATTTTTTTTTGCTATTAATAAAGGTGTGATTATTTTTGCACTTCTCGTCTCAGTCTGATTCCTGGCACCCTAACATTACGCAAGGGCCATGAATCCTGATGGTGCTAATAATCCCCCTTTACCTGCCATAATTTCCAGGATGGATGAACAGGATCACCGCTTGGATCAATTTGCACTAGCCCTGCAAACCCTACTGACTCGCACTGTACATTTGGACCAAAGTGTCCCACAAGTATCCTCGTCCCCGGAACCGCTAAAGGAGAAACCTTTGGTCATGGTTGTCCTTTCCTGGGTGGACTCCTCCATAGTCACCCAGGCTCTTGTTGACTCCGGTGCTGCGGGCTATTTCAATGACAGTGCTTTTGTATCAAAGCACTCCATTCCTGTTTTGCCTCGGTCCTTTCCACTTGCTATTGAGGCCATTGATGGCAAGCCCCTTCAGCCCGCACTCGTTACTTACGAAACTGCTCCGTTATCCATGGCTGTTGGGGCTCTCCATTTTGAAACCCTCCAGTTCCAGGTGATAAACTCTCCACATTTTCCGGTTGTTCTGGGTTATCCCTGGCTATAAAAGCACAATTCCAGTCTCGACTGGCGCAGGTCCGAAATTTTGTCATGGTCTCCGTAATGTATTTCCATTTGTCTTCGGAAACCAGTTAAAGTCTTGTGCACTTCTTCGGTATCTCAATTGCCAGAGGAGTACCGAGAGTTCCTAGATGTTTTTGACAAGGTGCATACTGCTACGTTGCCTTCTCACCAGTCTTACGACTGTGCCATAGACCTGCAACCCAGAGCCATTCCTCCTCGGGGCCGGGTTTACCCTCTGTCTGTTGCGGAGAATTGTGCTATGGAGGAGTTTGTTGCCGATGCTCTGTCGCGGGGGATCATCCGCAAATCCTGCTCTGCTGCAGGGGCTGGCATATTCTTTGTGAAGAAAAAGGGTGGCGAGTTAAGACCATGCATCGATTATAGGGGTCTTAATCATCTTACCATTAAGAATGCTTACCCTATTCCGCTCATTACAGAACTCTTTGACCACCTCAAGGGAGCTACGGTCTTTACAAAACTTGATTTGAGAGGAGCGTACAATCTCGTTAGGATCAAGGAGAGCCACGAATGGAAAACAGCATTTAAAACCAGGAGCAGGCATTATGAGTATCTTGTAATGCCCTTTGGCCTATGTAATGCTCCTGCTGTTTTCCAGGAATTTATTAATGATGTCCTACGAGATATGTTGCAACAGTGTGTTGTGGTGTACTTGGATGACATCCTCATACACTCAGCCACACTTGAGGCTCATCGTTCTAATGTTACATGGGTTCTTCAGAGACTACGTGAGAACGGCCTGTTTTGTAAACTCGAGAAATGTGAGTTTCATCAGACTCAAGAACCTTCCTAGGTTATGTTATCTCTGTTGCAAGGTTCTCCATGGATCCTGACAAGTTATCTGCAGTTCTGCAGTAGCCTCGCCCAGTTGGTCTTCGGTCTATTCAACGTTTTTTGGGGTTCGCCAATTACTATAATTTCTTGGTCAAACCTATCACATACATGACCCGTAAAGAGAATGATCCACTCCATTGGTCACCTACTGCCATTAAGGCCTTTGATAGTCTTAAGACTGCCTTTGCTTCGGCTCCAGTTCTGGCTCATCCTAACCCTGTCCTGCCTTTCATTCTTAAGGTCGATGTATCTGAGACTGGAGTAGGTGCCCTCTTGTCTCAACGTCCTACACCTGACGGTTCCTTGCATCCGTGTGGATGTCTCCAGCGGAGTGCAATTATGAAATTGGCGACAGGGAATTACTGGCCATAATTTTGGCACTCAAGTAATGGAGGCATCTACTCGAGGGTACTAGCGTGCTAGTGCTCATTCTTACTGACCACAAGAATTTAACTTATCTATCTGAATTAAAACGTTTTTCGCCCCGACAGGCCAGATGGGCGCTATTTTTGTCTCGGTTTAATTATGTGGTCTCCTACCTGCCTGGTAGTAAGAATGTTAGGGCTTATGCCCTCTCTCAACAATTTTCCCCTCTGTCCAAGGAGGAGTCTGCACCTACTCCAGTTATATCTCCTGACCATACAGGGAGTGCAGAATTATTAGGCAAATTAGTATTTTGACCACATCATCCTCTTTATGCATGTTGTCTTACTCCAAGCTGTATAGGCTCAAAAGCCTACTACCAATTAAGCATATTAGGTGATGTGCATCTCTGTAATGAGAAGTGGTGTGGTCTAATGACATCAACACCCTATATCAGGTGTGCATAATTATTAGGCAACTTCCTTTCCTTTGGCAAAATGGGTCAAAAGAAGGACTTGACAGGCTCAGAAAAGTAAAAAATAGTGAGATATCTTGCAGAGGGATGCAGCACTCTTAAAATTGCAAAGCTTCTGAAGCGTGATCATCGAACAATCAAGCGTTTCATTCAAAATAGTCAACAGGGTTGCAAGAAGCGTGTGGAAAAACCAAGGCGCAAAATAACTGCCCATGAACTGAGAAAAGTCAAGCGTGCAGCTGCCAAGATGCCACTTGCCACCAGTTTGGCCATATTTCAGAGCTGCAACATCACTGGAGTGCCCAAAAGCACAAGGTGTGCAATACTCAGAGACATGGCCAAGGTAAGAAAGGCTGAAAGACGACCACCACTGAACAAGACACACAAGCTGAAACGTCAAGACTGGGCCAAGAAATATCTCAAGACTGATTTTTCTAAGGTTTTATGGACTGATGAAATGAGAGTGAGTCTTGATGGGCCAGATGGATGGGCCCGTGGCTGGATTGGTAAAGGGCAGAGAGCTTCAGTCCAACTCAGACGCCAGCAAGGTGGAGGTGGAGTACTGGTTTGGGCTGGTATCATCAAAGATGAGCTTGTGGGGCCTTTTTGGGTTGAGGATGGAGTCAAGCTCAACTCCCAGTCCTACTGCCAGTTTCTGGAAGACACCTTCTTCAAGCAGTGGTACAGGAAGAAGTCTGCATCCTTCAAGAAAAACATGATTTTCATGCAGGACAATGCTCCATCACACGCGTCCAAGTACTCCACAGCGTGGCTGGCAAGAAAGGGTATAAAAGAAGAAAATCTAATGACATGGCCTCCTTGTTCACCTGATCTGAACCCCATTGAGAACCTGTGGTCCATCATCAAATGTGAGATTTACAAGGAGGGAAAACATTACACCTCTCTGAACAGTGTCTGGGAGGCTGTGGTTGCTGCTGCACGCAATGTTGATGGTGAACAGATCAAAACACTGACAGAATCAATGGATGGCAGGCTTTTGAGTGTCCTTGCAAAGAAAGGTGGCTATATTGGTCACTAATTTGTTTATGTTTTGTTTTTGAATGTCAGAAATGTATATTTGTGAATGTTGAGATGTTATATTGGTTTCACTGGTAAAAATAAATAATTGAAATGGGTATATATTTGTTTTTTGTTAAGTTGCCTAATAATTATGCACAGTAATAGTCACCTGCACACACAGATATCCCCCTAAAATAGCTATAACTAAAAACAAACTAAAAACTACTTCCAAAACTATTCAGCTTCGATATTAATGAGTTTTTTGGGTTCATTGAGAGCATGGTTGTTGTTCAATAATAAAATTAATCCTCAAAAATACAACTTGCCTAATAATTCTGCACTCCCTGTATTTTGGCTACCATACATACTAATTTTACTTCTCCCTTGGGGGAGGAGATCCTGGCTGCACAAACCAATGCACCTCCTGAGAAACCTAGTGGTAAGTGTTTTGTTCCTGAGAATCTTCTAACTAAACTTTTGCACACTTACCACTATCCTAAAGCTGCAAGTCACCCAGGCAAGAACCAAATGATTTGGTCTGTCACTCGACAATTCTGGTGGCCAGGTCTTCGTTCTGATGTTGCTGTGTATGTTGCCTCCTGCTCAGTTTGTGCACAGAATAAGACTCCTCAACACCTTCCTGTAGGTCTTCTTCAACCTATTGCTAATGGTGAGCATCCTTGGACACATCTTTCCATGGACTTCATTGTCGAGCTCCCTGTTTCCAATGGCAATACTGTTATCCTTATGGTGGTTGACTGTTTTCCTAAAATGTCACATTGCATTCCCTTGAAGAATTTGCCTACTGCTCAGGAGCTTGCTTTAATTTTTGCCCGGGAGGTCTTCCATTTACATGGGTTACCCAAGGAGATAGTGTCGGACCGGGGTAGCCAGTTTGTCTCCAGATTGTGGCGATCCTTTTGTGCTCAAATGGGGTTCCAGCTTTCCTTCTCCTCTGCATATCACCCTCAATCTAATGGGGCTGCGGAACGGTCTTATCAAGCTCTGGAACAGTTCCCCTATTGCTATGTCTCAGATCACCACAATAATTGGTCTGAACTGTTACCTTGGGCAGAGTTTGCTCATAATAGTGCTATTAATGCTTCCTCCAAGTTATCCCCGTTCATGGCGAATTATGGGTTTCAATCATCCTTGTTGCCCGATTCATTCATGTCTCAGGGTATTCCGGCTTTGGAGAAGAATCTCCGGCAACTCCGTTCCACGTGGGTGCAGATTCAGGATTGCCTTCATCGTTCTATGCAGCGCCAAAAGTTCCAGGCTGATCATAGGCGTCTGCCCACGCCTTTCTACCAGGTTGGTGAGAGTTTGGCTGTCCTCCCGCAACTTGAATCTTCGTGTGCCTTCCAATAAACTGGTTCCCCGTTATGTTGGTCCTTTTTGAATACTCCGACGGGTCAATCCTGTGGCCTACGCTCTTGAACTTCCTCCTGCAATGCGCATCTCAAATGTTTTTTATGTCTCCCTCTTGAAACCATTGGTTTGTAATCAGTTTACCACTGTCTTGTCTCGTCCATGTCCTATCTTTGTTGACAACCATGAGGAGTATGAGGTCAGCAGAATTATTGACTCTCATATGTCCAGGGGCCACGTACAGTATTTTATTCACTGGAGGGGCTACAGTCCGGAGGAGCATTCATGGGTTCCCTCCTCTGATGTTCATGCTCCCGCCCACCTCCGTGCCTTCCATGCCTGTTTCCCCAATAAGCCTTTTGTCCTCCTGCGGGGGAGGGGTCATTGAGGGGAGGGTACTATCAGGGTTTTTTCCCTGTTTTGTTTGCTATGTGCTGCTGGCAGCCAATTTACTCACCTCTCTTGCAGACTCTGGTGCATACTGTGTGATGCTGCTCATTTCCTGCACTTCTTTTTGTGGCCAGACTGGTGTACATCATCCGTGTGAGACAGGATGCAGTCTCAGAATTGTGATGTCATCACTTATCATTTAAAGGGTCTCTGTTCAGTATGCTTTGCCCTTGCGTTGTCTCAGACCTGTTTGTGAGAGCTCCTGTGTATTACCTGGCTGTCTGACGTCCCTCCTGGTTCCTGATCTCTGCCTTGTTCCTGACTCTGCTGTTTTCCTTGTTCCTGATTCCGGCTCATCTGACTACTCGCTTTGGCTCCTGACTCGGCTCGTCTGACTACCAGCTCTGGTTTTGATTCCTGGTATGTTATTTGACTTGTAGACTTTTTATTATTTTTTGCTATTAATAAAGGTGTGATTATTTTTGCACTTCTCGTCTCAGTCTGATTCCTGGCACCCTGACAGGATTGCAGTGTATGCAGTTGTTATGTGCTGTATTCCTTTTTTATAACCAGGGGGTTAAATTCTGCTTCAGGATGTATGTTTTTGTTCTATAAAGGCATTGGAGGTGAGGAGGTTAAGTGGGACTATCTGCTCTGCTCTTTATTACAAGCTGTACATTGTGATTTACAGCCTTTAGGGCACTTTGACAATGATGTTTGTAGACTGTAAGGCTGTTGCTACAAATGAAGAGCTTGATTACTAAATGTTAACTAGCAAAATAAAAATGTGTATGTGTGTAAACCACTTGCATGGCATATTTGTGTGTGTATGTGTATATATATATATATATATATATATATATATATATATATATACACAGGGAGTGCAGAATTATTAGGCAAGTTGTATTTTTGAGGATTAATTTTATTATTGAACAACAACCATGCTCTCAATGAACCCAAAAAACTCATTAATATCGAAGCTGAATAGTTTTGGAAGTAGTTTTTAGTTTGTTTTTAGTTATAGCTATTTTAGGGGGATATCTGTGTGTGCAGGTGACTATTACTGTGCATAATTATTAGGCAACTTAACAAAAAACAAATATATACCCATTTCAATTATTTATTTTTACCAGTGAAACCAATATAACATCTCAACATTCACAAATATACATTTCTGACATTCAAAAACAAAACATAAACAAATTAGTGACCAATATAGCCACCTTTCTTTGCAAGGACACTCAAAAGCCTGCCATCCATTGATTCTGTCAGTGTTTTGATCTGTTCACCATCAACATTGCGTGCAGCAGCAACCACAGCCTCCCAGACACTGTTCAGAGAGGTGTAATGTTTTCCCTCCTTGTAAATCTCACATTTGATGATGGACCACAGGTTCTCAATGGGGTTCAGATCAGGTGAACAAGGAGGCCATGTCATTAGATTTTCTTCTTTTATACCCTTTCTTGCCAGCCACGCTGTGGAGTACTTGGACGCGTGTGATGGAGCATTGTCCTGCATGAAAATCATGTTTTTCTTGAAGGATGCAGACTTCTTCCTGTACCACTGCTTGAAGAAGGTGTCTTCCAGAAACTGGCAGTAGGACTGGGAGTTGAGCTTGACTCCATCCTCAACCCAAAAAGGCCCCACAAGCTCATCTTTGATGATACCAGCCCAAACCAGTACTCCACCTCCACCTTGCTGGCGTCTGAGTTGGACTGAAGCTCTCTGCCCTTTACCAATCCAGCCACGGGCCCATCCATCTGGCCCATCAAGACTCACTCTCATTTCATCAGTCCATAAAACCTTAGAAAAATCAGTCTTGAGATATTTCTTGGCCCAGTCTTGACGTTTCAGCTTGTGTGTCTTGTTCAGTGGTGGTCGTCTTTCAGCCTTTCTTACCTTGGCCATGTCTCTGAGTATTGCACACCTTGTGCTTTTGGGCACTCCAGTGATGTTGCAGCTCTGAAATATGGCCAAACTGGTGGCAAGTGGCATCTTGGCAGCTGCACGCTTGACTTTTCTCAGTTCATGGGCAGTTATTTTGCGCCTTGGTTTTTCCACACGCTTCTTGCAACCCTGTTGACTATTTTGAATGAAACGCTTGATTGTTCGATGATCACGCTTCAGAAGCTTTGCAATTTTAAGAGTGCTGCATCCCTCTGCAAGATATCTCACTATTTTTTACTTTTCTGAGCCTGTCAAGTCCTTCTTTTGACCCATTTTGCCAAAGGAAAGGAAGTTGCCTAATAATTATGCACACCTGATATAGGGTGTTGATGTCATTAGACCACACCACTTCTCATTACAGAGATGCACATCACCTAATATGCTTAATTGGTAGTAGGCTTTTGAGCCTATACAGCTTGGAGTAAGACAACATGCATAAAGAGGATGATGTGGTCAAAATACTAATTTGCCTAATAATTCTGCACTCCCTGTATATACACACATCACATTAAAAATTGTTCATCTGTTCTTTTATCAAGTGAGTGTGGAATGTTTGTGTTTTGTGGTGAATTGAATTTTACCCCTGACTCGTGACTCCTTATTTTCTGGATTATTTAATATAGATCTATATACAAATACCACTCTCTGGGTCCTAAAAGTAGAGCTCCTAAATATTCTTAGTGCCTTCTAATTTTAAACACATTTGTTGACCCCTGGATTACATATAATCTACACACACACACACACACACACACACACACACACATATATATATATATATATATATATATATATATATATATACTGTATATATATATATATATATATATATATATATATATATGTGTGTGTGTGTGTGATTATTATTATTATATATATATTTTTTAACACACACATATATATATATATATATATATATATATATATATATATATATATATATATATAGTCATTGACACCCTGTGACACATACAAGGAGCAAAACACAATTAGTGAGTGTTTTAGGGGTCAGACAAGCTGTTGTGTTTGCATACACTGTGGCTGGAAAACCTCATAGGCGTGAGTAACAGTAAACTTAACTGTAAGTAAGTCAGTGTGTTTTATTTGGAAATTGATCTATCTGATGCAGAATTATTTATCCAAGGGGCCATAAAGGGGGGTGACTGAGGGGTACAAAATGTAACCCCAAGAAGCTGAAGAAGTCCTGTGGAGCCTCTGTCAATAAATACACAAAAGAAATTACCAGAGACAACTGCAATACATTTCATAGGTGTATGTTCCATCCATTTTTGATAACTTTCGGTTTTAATTGTATGGCCAAGTGAATATTGATTTTTGGTGTAGCTTCCATTTCAACAAATATTTCAATTGGTGTATGTATTTGTGTATCTCCATAAAAGGGAAAATGTAATTACCTTAAGCTTTAATGTTTTACATCTAATATTTCTTTTTAGTTGTCCTAAATAATAATAATAAAAAAATCCTCAGTTTTTTCCCACTTTTTTTTTTGTTTGGGGGGGGGGTTTGGGGGCGCTTCAGGTTTTTGCGCCTACAGGCACCTAAGATGTAAATCCGGCCCTGTGTATGATATGAGTGTGTGTGTGATATGAGTGTGTTTTTGTATGTATATGTGTGTTTGATATGAGTGTTTATGTGTGCTAGTGTGTGTATATGTGTGTATGATATGAGTGTGTGTGTATGTGTGTATGATATGAGTGTGTTTGTGTGTATATGTGTGTATGATATCAGTGTGTGTCTGTGTGTATATTTTGTGTATGATATGAGTGTGTGTGGATATGTGTGTTTGATATGAGTGTGTATGTGTGCTAGTGTGTGTATGATATGAGTGTGTGTGTATAATATCAGTGTGTGTGTATATGTGTGTATGATATTAGTGTGTGTTTGTGTGTATGATATGAGTGTGTTTGTGTGTATATGTGTGTATGATATCAGTGTGTGTCTGTGTGTATATTTTGTGTATGATATGAGTGTGTGTGTATATGTGTGTTTGATATGAATGTGTATGTGTGCTAGTGTGTGTATGATATGAGTGTGTGTGTATAATATCAGTGTGTGTGGTTGTGTGTGTGTATATATGTGTGTATGATATGAGTGTGTGTGTATGTGTGTATGATATGAGTGTGTTTGTGTGTATATGTGTGTATGATATCAGTGTGTGTCTGTGTGTATATTTTGTGTATGATATGAGTGTGTGTGTATATGTGTGTTTGATATGAATGTGTATGTGTGCTAGTGTGTGTATGATATGAGTGTGTGTGTATAATATCAGTGTGTGTGGTTGTGTGTGTGTATATATGTGTGTGTGATATGAGTGTGTGTTTGTGTATGTATATGTGTGTATGATATGAGTGTGTGTGTATATATGTGTATATTTGTGCATGTATATGTATGTTTGATATGAGTGTGTATGTGTGCTAGTGTGTGTATTATATGAGTGTGTGTGTGCTTGTGTGTGTATGATATAAGTGTGTGTGTGTTTGTGTATATTTGTGTATGATATGAGTGTGTGTATATATGTGTGTATGATATGAGTGTGTGTGTGTGCTTGTGTGTGTATATGTGTGTATGATATGAGTGTGTGTGCGTGTGCTTGTGTGTGTATGATATGAGTGTGTGTGTGTGCTTGTGTGTTTATGATATAAGTGTGTGTGTTTGTGTATATTTGTGTATGATATGAGTGTGTGTATATGTGTGTGTATGATATGAGTGTGTGTGTATATGTGTTTATGATATGTGTGTGTGTGTGCTTGTGTGTGTATATGTGTGTAGGTTTGTGTGTGTATATGTTTGTATAATATAAGTGTCTTTAGATAAACAACTGTAAAAAACAGAAACAGAGGTGCCACATGTGTAGATCAATGGATACCAAAACGTAAATCTGGATAAGACACAGGATACTCACAAACGTGAAGGCACTCTCTTGTGCCTGTTAGGGGCAGGCTGGTATTCTAAACAGCAAACCAGCTGGCTGTGTATACGAAACCCCGTCGTGATGTCCTGGAGAGATGAATGTCTTGCAAGGCAATCCTTGCCTGGATAGTATCCTAAAGGTTGGAACAAGGGAGAAAGGCTGGAAAGCCTTTGGGTTACTTAAAAGAGATTGATGCACACACCAGACTTCGTGAATCATAAAACTAGCATTTATTATACAGAATAAAATAGCCAGTAATGTAGCACATTACAGCTGGTGTGTTAAAATCAAATCTCTGTTTTTTACAGTTGTTTATCTAAAGAAAATTACATCACTTGCGAAGTGAAGACCGAGAGCTGCCTTCTCCACTTTTCCATTTTTCTCAGACGGACTCATTTCGGGACTTTTTATTTGCACCGTTTATATTGGACGTCATCCAGTGTAACGTGTGTATTCTGATGTATATACATTTGCATTTTTATTTGTTTATTTTTATATCTTAATAATTTTTTAATTAAGTTTATATATGATTTTAACAATTTATATATCAATTCTATAGTAATTTAGCATTTTAGTTATGCTTATATTTTTATATGGGTGTATCATTACATATTTACACTAGGGTCACCCACATTACCTGTTAAGTAAGCGCCTCCTATAGGTTATCTGTGACATCCAGTCACAGATTTTCCAGTTTGCAGTATAATATAAGTGTGTGTGGCGTGTTGTGTTGTCTTGTGTGTGGTTTTTAAACAATGGTAAAGTAATTAAAGCATAAACAAAACATCTATAAGCAAAGCATCTCTAAAGTTGATTCCATAATCAAATTCAAGTTGCACATGGGCTGTCCACAAATCCAGATATACAACTACAAACAAGTGTCCCAAATGAGAGGTCATGCCACCCTGGCATCTCAGCCTAACACATCCTTGCATTAGCCAGCTAACAAGGAAGCACACAGGGCAGTACCAGTCAGGTGATAGGGATTACAGATATCTAAAAATACATAGTAATGTTGGTGGACTCACTCACACTGCTGATTATTTTCCCGGTTGGTCCAATGTGCCATTGCCTGGTTGTGGAACTGGGAAGCGTCACCTTTGAGCATGCCACGCTCTGCAGTACTATGAAGCCCCTGTCTTAATTCTCTAAAAGCAGTTTTTACCTTGAGAACAGTTAGTCTTGCAAAAGGGTGTTACCTGCTCTTCATGCTTTTCACTATGTGAAGGTGATGCATACATTATATATATGATAAATGTAGTATAAAACCAGGCAAAATGAATAAATGAAAAATTTAAATAAAAAATAGACATGTGTATGTTTTGTATCTTTATGTTAAAGCCCTTTGCCTGCCTATAAAGGTGCTGGCTTCTGACCGCCTGTATTGCAGCCGTTAATTTATATTGACTATGATATCAGGAACAAAATAGTAAAAATCTATGTTATACTGATAATCAATTGTTTCTTATCCCCCTTAGATGAAAAATGTACTGTATAATGTAACAATATTAGCGTCTTGTATATATTATATATTGTTGTTTAACAAAATCTCTTCTCCATGAGATTTATCACATAGCAGATCAAATCAGCTTCTCACTTCTGCCAGTAGTGTAAGTATAAATACTGGCGTGACCTCTTATTGTATACAAGATGGGTGAAGGAATTATAGAAAATATGTGCCGCTAATCAGCCAACTTTATCGTTAGTATGCAAATGCGCCCCCACTTCGGATTGATTAGATACAATAATATGAGCATTTCAGCATCTTGAGAAATATTTCATGCTGCTATTCCGCCCACTAATAAATGATTACCGCAACACACCCCATAGGATCACCAAGAGGTGGAAATATCACCTTATTGAAAAAGTAGCATCAGCCATTGGCAGCCAGAGGCACTCAGCTAGGCACAAAACCGCTGCAAATAAAGGAACATCAATTACGTTTTTTATACTTCTTGACTGAGAGTCCCCTTTATTCGTAGCACTGGTAAATTCTAGCATTTAAAAAATCACAGAAACAAGTGAAAATGTGCAGGTATTATACTTTGTGCGCTTGCACCAGGTTATTAGCTTCCCTGTTTTAAAAATTTTACTTGTAGTTAGATGAGAAGAAGAATAATTTGCACCAGACAATTCAAAAGCTGGGTATATTTTACTATTACACGTGTAAATATTTGTATTATTTTCATAACACATTCATTATTACATTTTACATGTGACTGCTTTATAATATGAATATTATTTATGACAGTACAAACATACTACTATATATTGCATGTTCCTTCACATCTATATAATTTGGTTATGTAAATTGTATGTACAGTTTTATGCTATTTAGTCTCCAGACTTAAAAAAAAATACTAAAATCTTAGAAATGTTCCAAGTATTGATCAAAAATGTGCCTCGGGATGGAAATTATGCATTGTAATATCAATGGCTTCCCTGACCACAAATCAATTTCATTTATTTAAGCCAAAATGACTTTATTGATTGTGGTTGTAAATGCCAGATGTCCCTGGCTGGAAATCTTGACAGCAATAATGATGTAGCCAATTTCTGATACTGAAGCACAGTCGCACTTATGTCTGAGAAAGAAGATATTTTTTGTAAGAAAAGTAAAAAAAAAAAAGTATGTTAACACTTCTTTAATTGTTATGTTATTTGTAACTAATTAATCTGTTCCATATATGTTTCATTTTTTTTATTTTGTGCATCTTGGGGTGTCAAGTGTGTTTAATAAAAATAAGTGTACCACAAAGAGAAATATATATAGTCAGGATATCTGTGGGTGTTATTAAATTATATATATATATATATATATATATATATATATATATATATATATATATATATATATATATATATATATATATATATATTTGTCTACACATAGATAGATATATGATAAGACCAAGAATTTATTTTATTTGTAAAACTCAAGATGTCACTTTAACAGACCAGCCCCCCTCTCTCATTCATCAAAGGAATTGTTTTGCATTGTTATCTCAAAAAGAACAAACATTGGTCCCAAAACTATAAGAGATAATGTCACATCTAAATAGCCTTTGATCACGGTCTCAGAAGAGAGGTAACTTCTAATGGATCATTGTTGGATAGCCTTCCAAGATTGAAATTTTTCAAATAATTTAGCCTAAGAAATTCATTACTTAGATCACAGGAACCCCTGGGGATAAACAGACATGATGTCTGAGATTTTCCTTTGAGGCTTAAACGGATTCAGAAAAAGAACCAGTTTTAGCTGAAGAAGTGATTCATCCCATCTAGATGTTAATTGCCCCCTATTGAGCTTTGAATACACGAAGCTCAGACATACGTCTCAATTTAAAAAAATAGCTAAACAGAGACACATGTGACATTGCAGCTGTTAAATTCATTTTTAAAATACAGCCTGTATAATTTTAAATACTGTATAAAAATGTGTATTTGTGGACCTAAGAAGCAGTGAGTGATAGTAACATATTAGATAAATATTTGCTGAGCTTGATAAATGGCTGTAAAATAAATGTATAAATGTTTATTTTAAAATAACATCTGTTTCTTTATTTTTCAGACAATAAGATGTCCTATGAATATTAGCCATAAACATGGATCTGTGTACTCAAAACTTATTAGAAATGTGAACTATGCTGTGTTTGTATGAATATAATGCCAGGATGTTAAATACTATGATTCTGGGGACAGAAAATAATTGACAGTGCAATTGTTTATTAATATGATTTTTAAATGCATTTTTAATATATCATAAGTGGAATATTTTTACGTTCGGTCTTAAAATGATCAGAAAAATGGCACAACATCATCCATGTATATTAAAATTGTAAGTGATTAATACAAGGAATTAAAGTAGTTTAAATAATCACTTTATAAGGATGTATTAAACTGTTTCAATAATTGATGGTGAAATTGCATTTCTGGTCATTTGCTGACCCCTAGGGGATTAAAAATGGTAAGACAGCCAAAACAAATTGACTGTTCAAAACATATGTTTCCAGTAGGCCAATTAAATGTTTAAACTCTAAAGGCGGACCAGGGACTATCGAATTTATCACTGATGATTAGAATAAAAAGGGGTGGGATTATATTGTGTGATATAACTCCAGGCAAGAGAAAAAAGGAAGCTCTGTGCTGAATTTTGACTGACAAACTGTTGCCTTGGGATCCAGTCTATTATAAAGCAATCTGGGCTTAATATGTATCCATCGTGCAAAAATTACCTCTTTTAATTTATGAGGTGAAATTGGATTTATCAGAGGAACCCTGGAAGAATTGATTTGCTTATTTGGGTGAAGTACATTCATTGTTGCTACAGTCTAATTGCAGTTAGTAAATTTAAAAGGGCACAGTTTGTATTTCAAGCTTGTGTTTCATAGTCCTGTGTATTTTAAAAAACATAATTTATGTAAGAACTTACCTGATAAATTCATTTCTTTCATATTAGCAAGAGTCCATGAGCTAGTGACGTATGGGATATACATTCCTACCAGGAGGGGCAAAGTTTCCCAAACCTCAAAATGCCTATAAATACACCCCTCACCACACCCACAATTCAGTTTAACGAATAGCTAAGAAGTGGGGGTTATAAAAAAGTGCGAAAGCATATAAAATAAGGAATTGGAATAATTGTGCTTTATACAAAAATCATAACCACCACAAAAAAAGGGCGGGCCTCATGGACTCTTGCTAATATGAAAGAAATGAATTTATCAGGTAAGTTCTTACATAAATTATGTTTTCTTTCATGTAATTAGCAAGAGTCCATGAGCTAGTGACGTATGGGATAATGATTACCCAAGATGTGGATCTTTCCACACAAGAGTCACTAGAGAGGGAGGGATAAAATAAAGACAGCCAATTCCTGCTGAAATAATCCACACCCAAAATAAAGTTTAATGAAAAACATAAGCAGAAGATTCAGACTGAAACTGCTGCCTGAAGTACTTTTCTACCAAAAACTGCTTCAGAAGAAGAAAATACATCAAAATGGTAGAATTTAGTAAAAGTATGCAAAGAGACTTGCTGCTTTGCAAATCTGATCAACCGAAGCTTCATTCCTAAACGCCCAGGAAGTAGAAACTGACCTGGTAGAATGAGCTGTAATCCTCTGAGGCGGAGTTTTACCCGACTCAACATAGGCAAGATGAATTAAAGATTTCAACCAAGATGCCAAAGAAATAGCAGAAGCTTTCTGGCCTTTTCAAGAACCGGAAAAGATAACAAATAGACTAGAAGTCTTTCGGAAAGATTTAGTAGCTTCAACATAATATTTCAAAGCTCTAACAACATCCAAAGAATGCAATGATTTCTCCTTAGAATTCTTAGGATTAGGACATAATGAAGGAACCACAATTTCTCTACTAATGTTGTTGGAATTCACAACTTTAGGTAAAAATTCAAAAGAAGTTCGCAACACCGCCTTATCCTGATGAAAAATCAGAAAAGGAGACTCACAAGAAAGAGCAGATAATTCAGAAACTCTTCTGGCAGAAGAGATGGCCAAAAGGAACAAAACTTTCCAAGAAAGTAATTTAATGTCCAATGAATGCATAGGTTCAAAGGGAGGAGCTTGAAGAGCTCCCAGAACCAAATTCAAACTCCAAGGAGGAGAAATAGACTTAATGACAAGTTTTATACGAACCAAAGCTTGTACAAAACAATGAATATCAGGAAGAATAGCAATCTTTCTGTGGAAAAGAACAGAAAGAGCAGAGATTTGTCCTTTCAAGGAACTTGCAGACAAACCCTTATCTAAACCATCCTGAAGAAACTGTAAAATTCTCGGTATTCTAAAAGAATGCCAAGAAAAAAGATGAGAAAGACACCAAGAAATATAAGTCTTCCAGACTCTATAATATATCTCTCTAGATACAGATTTACGAGCCTGTAACATAGTATTAATCACAGAGTCAGAGAAACCTCTTTGACCAAGAATCAAGCGTTCAATCTCCATACCTTTAAATTTAAGGATTTCAGATCCTGATGGAAAAAAGGACCTTGTGACAGAAGGTCTGGTCTTAACGGAAGAGTCCACGGTTGGCAAGAGGCCATCCGGACAAGATCCGCATACCAAAACCTGTGAGGCCATGCCGGAGCTACCAGCAGAACAAACGAGCATTCCTTCAGAATCTTGGAGATTACTCTTGGAAGAAGAACTAGAGGCGGAAAGATATAGGCAGGATGATACTTCCAAGGAAGTGATAATGCATCCACTGCCTCCGCCTGAGGATCCCGGGATCTGGACAGATATCTGGGAAGTTTCTTGTTTAGATGAGACGCCATCAGATCTATTTCTGGAAGTTCCCACCTTTGAACAATCTGAAGAAATACCTCTGGGTGAAGAGACCATTCGCCCGGATGCAACGTTTGGCGACTGAGATAATCTGCTTCCCAATTGTCTACACCTGGGATATGAACCGCAGAGATTAGACAGGAGCTGGATTCCGCCCAAACCAAAATTCGAGATACTTCTTTCATAGCCAGAGGACTGTGAGTCCCTCCTTGATGATTGATGTATGCCACAGTTGTGACATTGTCTGTCTGAAAACAAATGAACGATTCTCTCTTCAGAAGAGGCCAAAACTGAAGAGCTCTGAAAATTGCACGGAGTTCCAAAATATTGATCGGTAATCTCAACTCCTGAGATTCCCAAACTCCTTGTGCCTTCAGAGATCCCCACACAGCTCCCCAACCTGTGAGACTTGCATCTGTTGAAATTACAGTCCAGGTCAGAAGCACAAAAGAAGCCCCCTGAATTAAACGATGGTGATCTGTCCACCACGTTAGAGAGTGTCGAACAATCGGTTTTACAGATATTAATTGAGATATCTTTGTGTAATCCTTGCACCATTGATTCAGCATACAGAGCTGAAGAGGTCGCATGTGAAAACGAGCAAAGGGGATCGCGTCCGATGCAGCAGTCATAAGACCTAGAATTTCCATGCATAAGGCTACCGAAGGGAATGATTGTGACTGAAGGTTTCGACAAGCTGAAATCAATTTTAGACGTCTCTTGTCTGTTAAAGACAGAGTCATGGACACTGAATCTATCTGGAAACCCAGAAAGGTTACCCTTGACTGAGGAATCAATGAACTTTTTGGTAAATTGATCCTCCAACCATGATCTTGAAGAAACAACACAAGTCGATTCGTATGAGATTCTGCTAAATGTAAAGACTGAGCAAGTACCAAGATATCGTCCAAATAAGGAAATACCACAATACCCTGTTCTCTGATTACAGACAGAAGGGCACCGAGAACCTTTGTAAAAATTCTTGGAGCTGTAGCTAGGCCAAACGGTAGAGCCACAAACTGGTAATGCTTGTCCAGAAAAGAGAATCTCAGGAACTGATAATGATCTGGATGAATCGGAATATGCAGATATGCATCCTGTAAATCTATTGTGGACATATAATTCCCTTGCTGAACAAAAGGCAAGATAGTCCTTACAGTTACCATCTTGAACGTTGGTATCCTTACATAACGATTCAATATTTTTAGATCCAGAACTGGTCTGAAGGAATTCTCCTTCTTTGGTACAATGAAGAGATTTGAATAAAACCCCATCCCCTGTTCCGGAACTGGAACTGGCATAATTACTCCAGCCAACTCTAGATCTGAAACACAATTCAGAAATGCTTGAGCTTTCACTGGATTTACTGGGACACGGGAAAGAAAAAATCTCTTTGCAGGAGGTCTCATCTTGAAACCAATTCTGTACCCTTCTGAAACAATGTTCTGAATCCAAAGATTGTGAACAGAATTGATCCAAATTTCTTTGAAAAAACGTAACCTGCCCCCTACCAGCTGAGCTGGAATGAGGGCCGCACCTTCATGTGGACTTAGAAGCAGGCTTTGCCTTTCTAGCAGGCTTGGATTTATTCCAGACTGGAGATGGTTTCCAAACTGAAACTGCTCCTGAGGATGAAGGATCAGGCTTTTGTTCTTTGTTGAAACGAAAGGAACGAAAACGATTATTAGCCCTGTTTTTACCTTTAGATTTTTTATCCTGTGGTAAAAAAGTTCCTTTCCCACCAGTAACAGTTGAGATAATAGAATCCAACTGAGAACCAAATAATTTGTTACCTTGGAAAGAAATGGAAAGTAGAGTTGATTTAGAAGCCATATCAGCATTCCAAGTTTTAAGCCATAAAGCTCTTCTAGCTAAAATAGCTAGAGACATAAACCTGACATCAACTCTGATAATATCAAAAATGGCATCACAGATAAAATTATTAGCATGCTGAAGAAGAATAATAATATCATGAGAATCATGATTTGTTACTTGTTGCGCTAAAGTTTCCAACCAAAAAGTTGAAGCTGCAGCAACATCAGCCAATGATATAGCAGGTCTAAGAAGATTACCTGAACACAGATAAGCTTTTCTTAGAAAGGATTCAATTTTCCTATCTAAAGGATCTTTAAACGAAGTACCATCTGACGTAGGAATGGTAGTACGTTTAGCAAGGGTAGAAATAGCCCCATCAACTTTAGGGATTTTGTCCCAAAATTCTAATCTGTCAGACGGTACAGGATATAATTGCTTAAAACGTTTAGAAGGAGTAAATGAATTACCCAATTTATCCCATTCTTTGGAAATTACTGCAGAAATAGCATTAGGAACAGGAAAAACTTCTGGAATAACCACAGGAGATTTAAATACCTTATCTAAACGTTTAGAATTAGTATCAAGAGGACCAGAATCCTCTATTTCTAAAGCAATTAGTACTTCTTTAAGTAAAGAACGAATAAATTCCATTTTAAATAAATATGAAGATTTATCAGCATCAATCTCTGAAACAGAATCCTCTGAACCAGAAGAGTCATCAGAATCAGAATGATGATGTTCATTTAAAAATTCATCTGTAGGGAGAGAAGTTTTAAAAGATTTTTTACGTTTACTAGAAGGAGAAATAACAGACATAGCCTTCTTGATGGATTCAGAAACAAAATCTCTTATATTATCAGGAACATTCTGCACCTTAGATGTTGAAGGAACTGCAACAGACAATGGTACTTTACTAAAGGAAATATTATCTACATTAACAAGTTTGTCATGACAATTAATACAAACAACAGCCGGAGAAATAGCTACCAAAAGTTTACAGCAGATACACTTAGCTTTGGTAGATCCAGCACTAGACAGCGATTTTCCTGTAGTATCTTCTGACTCAGATGCAACGTGAGACATCTTGCAATATGTAAGAGAAAAAACAACATATAAAGCAAAACTGATCAAATTCCCTAAATGACAGTTTCAGGAATGGGAAAAAATGCCAAAGAACAAGCTTCTAGCAACCAGAAGCAATGAAAAATGAGACTTAAATAATGTGGAGACAAAAGCGACGCCCATATTTTTTTAGCGCCAAATAAGACGCCCACATTATTTGGCGCCTAAATGCTTTTGGCGCCAAAAATGACGCCACATCCGGAACGCCAACATTTTTGGCGCAAAATAACGTCAAAAAATGACGCAACTTCCGGCGACACGTATGACGCCGGAAACGGAAAATAATTTTTGCGCCAAAAAAGTCAGCGGCAAGAATGACGCAATAAAATGAAGCATTTTCAGCCCCCGCGAGCCTAACAGCCCACAGGGAAAAAGAGTCAAATTTTTGAAGGTAAGAAAAAATGATTAAATCAAATGCATTATCCCAAATATGAAACTGACTGTCTGAAAAATAAGGAAAGTTGAACATTCTGAGTCAAGGCAAATAAATGTTTGAATACATATATTTAGAACTTTATAAACAAAGTGCCCAACCATAGCTTAGAGTGTGACAGAAAATAAGATTTACTTACCCCAGGACACTCATCTACATGTTTGTAGAAAGCCAAACCAGTACTGAAACGAGAATCAGCAGAGGTAATGGTATATATAAGAGTATATTGTCGATCTGAAAAGGGAGGTAAGAGATGAATCTCTACGACCGATAACAGAGAACCTATGAAATAGACCCCGTAGAAGGAGATCACTGCATTCAAATAGGCAATACTCTCCTCACATCCCTCTGACATTCACTGCACGCTGAGAGGAAAACCGGGCTCCAACTTGCTGCGGAGCGCATATCAACGTAGAATCTAGCACAAACTTACTTCACCACCTCCATCGGAGGCAAAGTTTGTAAAACTGAATTGTGGGTGTGGTGAGGGGTGTATTTATAGGCATTTTGAGGTTTGGGAAACTTTGCCCCTCCTGGTAGGAATGTATATCCCATACGTCACTAGCTCATGGACTCTTGCTAATTACATGAAAGAAATAGTCTCTTGTATGCTAAGTAATTAATTTATTTGCTAGATAAATATCCTTTGTGTTACATATTTCTAAGGCAGGTTTATTATTATTATTAAGAGTAAATCCCTCTGGTGTATATAATTTGGTTGTTTGCATTAATAATATATATAATTTCTGATGTATATAACTGGAGTTATATAGGATCAATTTTGGCTAAGTAGCTTAAATGTACTGGTCTGAACGTTAGTGTCTCATACTTTGGTATTTCAATGTAATGAGATTATTATAAGTAAAGTTAATTTTAAAGGTATATTTGGTTTGCTTTATAAAGAATATAGTAACAGTTTAAACTTGCATAGTTTGATGTATATCTGGTTTCTATAAATATAATTCATTGTGTTTATAACTTTAACTAATTTAGGCCTAGATTTGGAGTTCGGCGGTAAAAGGGCTGTTAACGCTCCGCTGGCTTTTTTCTGGCCGCACCATAAATTTAACTCTGGTATCGAGAGTTTAATCAAATGCTGCGTTAGGCTCCAAAAAAGGAGCGTAGAGCATTTTTACCGCAAATGCAACTCTCGATACCAGAGTTGCTTACGGACGTGGCCGGCCTCAAAAACGTGCTCGTGCACGATTCTCCCATAGGAAACAATGGGGCTGTTTGAGCTGAAAAAAAACCTAACACCTGCAAAAAAGCAGCGTTCAGCTCCTAACGCAGCCCCATTGTTTCCTATGGGGAAACACTTCCTACGTCTGCACCTAACACTCTAACATGTACCCCGAGTCTAAACACCCCTAACCTTACACTTATTAACCCCTAATCTGCCGCCCCCGCTATCGCTGACCCCTGCATATTTTTTTTAACCCCTAATCTGCCGCTCCGTAAACCGCCGCAACCTACGTTATCCCTATGTACCCCTAATCTGCTGCCCTAACATCGCCGACCCCTATATTATATTTATTAACCCCTAATCTGCCCCCCTCAACGTCGCCGACACCTGCCTACACTTATTAACCCCTAATCTGCCGAGCGGACCTGAGCGCTACTATAATAAAGTTATTAACCCCTAATCCGCCTCACTAACCCTATCATAAATAGTATTAACCCCTAATCTGCCCTCCCTAACATCGCCGACACCTACCTTCAATTATTAACCCCTAATCTGCCGACCGGAGCTCACCGCTATTCTAATAAATGGATTAACCCCTAAAGCTAAGTCTAACCCTAACACTAACACCCCCCTAAGTTAAATATAATTTTTATCTAACGAAATAAATTAACTATTATTAAATAAATGATTCCTATTTAAAGCTAAATACTTACCTGTAAAATAAACCCTAATATAGCTACAATATAAATTATAATTATATTATAGCTATTTTAGGATTAATATTTATTTTACAGGCAACTTTGTAATTATTTTAACCAGGTACAATAGCTATTAAATAGTTAAGAACTATTTAATAGTTACCTAGTTAAAATAATAACAAATTTACCTGTAAAATAAATCCTAACCTAAGATATAATTAAACCTAACACTACCCTATCAATAAAATAATTAAATAAACTACCTACAATTACCTACAATTAACCTAACACTACACTATCAATAAATTAATTAAACACAATTCCTACAAATAAATACAATTAAATAAACTAGCTAAAGTACAAAAAATAAAAAAGAACTAAGTTACAGAAAATAAAAAAATATTTACAAACATAAGAAAAATATTACAACAATTTTAAACTAATTACACCTACTCTAAGCCAATCAGATTGAGCTCGCATTCTATTGGCTGTTCCGATCAGCCAATAGAATGCGAGCTCAATCTGATTGGCTGATTGGATCGGCCAATCGGATTGAACTATCAGCCAATAGAATGCGAGCTCAATCTGATTGGCTGATTGGATCGGCCAATCGGATTGAACTAGATTCTGATTGGCTGATTCCATCAGCCAATCAGAAAATTCCTACCTTAATTCCGATTGGCTGATAGAATCCTATCAGCCAATCGGAATTCGAGGGACGCCATCTTGGATGACGTCCCTTAAAGGAACAGTCATTCGTCGTTCAGTCGTCGGTCCGGATGGATGTTCCGCGCTGGAGGTCTTCAGGATCCTGCCGCTTCGCTCCGGATGGAAGAAGATCGAAGATGCCGCTTGGAGAAGATGTTTGCCGGTCCGGATGTCCTCTTCTTGCCGGATAGGAGGAAGACTTTGGAGCCTCTTCTGGACCTCTTCAGCACCGGATTATGGATCGCCAACCCCCGCTTGGGTTGGATGAAGATCTTGGAGCCAGGACGGATTGGTGATACCTGGATGGTGAAGACAAGGTAGGAAGATCTTCAGGGGATTAGTGTTAGGTTTATTTAAGGGGGGTTTGGGTTAGATTAGGGGTATGTGGGTGGTGGGTTGTAATGTTGGGGGGGGGGGTATTGTATGTTTTTTTTTACCGGCAAAAGAGCTGAACTTCTTGGGGCATGCCCCGCAAAGGGCCCTGTTCAGGGCTGGTAAGGTAAAAGAGCTTGTAACTTTTTTAATTTAGAATAGGGTAGGGAATTTTTTATTTTGGGGGGCTTTGTTATTTTATTAGGGGGCTTAGAGTAGGTGTAATTAGTTTAAAATTGTTGTAATATTTTTCTTATGTTTGTAAATATTTTTTTATTTTCTGTAACTTAGTTCTTTTTTATTTTTTGTACTTTAGCTAGTTTATTTAATTGTATTTATTTGTAGGAATTGTGTTTAATTAATTTATTGATAGTGTAGTGTTAGGTTAATTGTAGGTAATTGTAGGTAGTTTATTTAATTATTTTATTGATAGGGTAGTGTTAGGTTTAATTATATCTTAGGTTAGGATTTATTTTACAGGTAAATTTGTTATTATTTTAACTAGGTAACTATTAAATAGTTCTTAACTATTTAATAGCTATTTTACCTGGTTAAAATAATTACAAAGTTGCCTGTAAAATAAATATTAATCCTAAAATAGCTATAATATAATTATAATTTATATTGTAGCTATATTAGGATTTATTTTACAGGTAAGTATTTAGCTTTAAATAGGAATAATTTATTTAATAAGAGTTAATTTATTTCGTTAGATAAAAATTATATTTAACTTAGGGGGGTGTTAGTGTTAGGGTTAGACTTAGCTTTAGGGGTTAATCAATTTATTAGAATAGCGGTGAGCTCCGGTCGGCAGATTAGGGGTTAATAATTGAAGGTAGGTGTCGGCGATGTTAGGGAGGGCAGATTAGGGGTTAATACTATTTATGATAGGGTTAGTGAGGCGGATTAGGGGTTAATAACTTTATTATAGTAGCGCTCAGGTCCGCTCGGCAGATTAGGGGTTAATAAGTGTAAGCAGGTGTCGGCGACGTTGAGGGGGGCAGATTAGGGGTTAATAAATATAATATAGCGGTCGGCGATGTTAGGGCAGCAGATTAGGGGTACATAGGGATAACGTAGGTGGCGGCGATTTGCGGTCGGAAGATTAGGGGTTAATTATTTTAAGTAGCTGGCGGCGACGTTGTGGGGGGCAAGTTAGGGGTTAATAAATGTAATACAGGGGTCGGCGGGGTTAGGGGCAGCAGATTAGGGGTACATAAGTATAACGTAGGTGGCGGTCGGCAGATTAGGGGTTAAAAATTTTAATCGAGTGGCGGCGGTGTGGGGGGACCTCGGTTTAGGGGTACATAGGTAGTTTATGGGTGTTAGTGTACTTTAGGGTACAGTAGTTAAGAGCTTTATGAACCGGCGTTAGCCAGAAAGCTCTTAACTCCTGCTATTTTCAGGCGGCTGGAGTTTTGTCGTTAGAGCTCTAACGCTCACTTCAGAAACTACTCTAAATACCAGCGTTAGAAAGATCCCATTGAAAAGATAGGCTACGCAAATGGCGTAGGGGGATCTGCGGTATGGAAAAGTCGCGGCTGAAAAGTGAGCGTTAGACCCTTTAATCACTGACTCCAAATACCAGCGGGCGGCCAAAACCAGCGTTAGGAGCCTCTAACGCTGGTTTTGACGGCTACCGCCGAACTCCAAATCTAGGCCATAAAGATTTTAGGAATTTATATTAATTTTTATTGTTTCGTATATGCATTTTATTGGGGGTTTGTTTTAAATAATAATTATGAAATATATTGTATTATAACCCTACCATATACTGACAATATATATATATATATATATATATATATATATATATATATATATATATATAAATATATACTGTATATACACACACACACACACACACAAGTTTATGAGATTATGACATTTAAATAATTTAAATTGACATCACAAGTTAAAAATATTCCCTCAAACTTGTAAATCTCTGCATATATAATAAATTAAAATATGTGTTCTGATGGCATATACAAATTTCCTTACATTTAAAAAAATAAAATACAATGTTCAACAACTTCATCCATATTATGTAACATATTGCAAAATTTTAATTAAAGAAAAGTCACAGAAAAATATTTGTCACTACAGTTTAAAGTGATTGTAAACGTTAGCAATGTAGTGCACAGTATATAAAATTATTCTTAAAAATAGGGGCACTTAATTCATTAAATTTTTTAAGATCGCTTAATATGTAAATTATTTACCATTTTGTGATGGTAAACATTGTGCTGTACCTCCCCCCGCATCTCATACTTTTTTTGCAGATTGATGAAGAATCCGGCTTCATATAATCGTTGCGTGTCCCACAAGCTGGATGCCAAATGGGGCACGCAACGATTGGATGAGGCCGGATTCGTCATCGATCAGAAAATTAAATTATGAGATGCGGGTGAAGGAACCGCGCAATGTTTACCATTGCTAAATAACAAATGAAGCATCCTTAAAAAATGTAATGAATTAAAGTGCCTCTGTTTTTAAGAATAATTTTATATACTTTGCACTACATTGCTAACGTTTACAATCACTTTAATGTTACTGAGCATGTGTTTTCACATAAATGCTTTTTTATTTATCTATGTTACTATAAACATTATTTTTAAAATATAACTTTTTTTCTCTGTAAGGACATATGCGTATATTAATAATAAGAAGAAAATCAGTATCAGGGAAAAACTAGAAGCTAATGACAGTGTGTGAGGTGTAGGACAAATGTACATTAAAAAATCCTGAAAAATATACTGTTGCATGGAAAGCATAATGATCTTATTAAATATAATTAGATTTAGAGATGAAACAGGGGGTCAGTTTAATAACCAGATAATCAAAGGAACCCCATTGTCTACACAATGCAGGGAAAAGCAACTGTCCAAGGTGAAGACTGAGATCATTAAAGGGACACTGAACCCAAATTTTTACTATCATGATTCAGATAGAGCATGCAATTTTAAGCAACTTTCTATTTTACTCCTATTATCAATTTTTCTTTGTTCTCTTGCTATCTTTATTTGAAAAAAAAGTCATCTAAGCTAAAGAGTCAGCCAATTATTGGTTCCGACCTGGACAGCACTTGTTTATTTTTGGGTGAATTTATCCACCAATCAGCAAGAACAATCCAGGTTGTTCACCAAAAATGGGCTGGCATCTAAACTTACATTATTGCTTTTCAAATAAAGATACTAAGAGAATGAAAAAAAAATTATAAAAGGAGTAAATTAGAAAGTTATTTAAAACTGCATGCTTTATCTGAATCACGAAAGAAAAAAATTGGGTTCAGTGTCCCTTAAATGAAACAGAAAAGTCAAAATATTAAACGTTCAGGATTCATATAGATCATGCAATTGTAAACAACTAAACAATTTATTTGTATTATGAAATGTGCTTTGTTCTGTTGGTATACCTTGATGAAGTGTAAAGCTAGGTAAGCGGATAAGAGCTTAGGAGCGTGTATTTGTCTTTAGCAGTTTGTGGCAGCGGTATTCGTAATGCTGTACAACATTACTGTAAAACTAGATGCTCAATAGATGCGCGCTCTCTCTCTCTCTCTCTCTCTCTCTCTCTATATATATATATATATATATATATATATATATATATATATATATATATATATATATATATATATACACACACACACATATATATGTAAAAAACGTAATACTCAAAAGGAGGTCGCACTCACTATTGCATATATAAGGAAACTTGTGCTAACAGTCACTAAATAAACAATCCAAAATTACAAAGAACAGAGCATATCATCAAATAATCATTGCTAAAGTGTGACAATGGTTGCAGCAAAGATCCTTTATATACCAAAGGAAACAAACATTGGTGATACACACTCACCTGAGCACAATGGTTTACAATATAATAATGTTAATACATTCAGGCGAAATAAAAGAGGGACAAAAGTTTATGCAATAATAGCACACACAAAAAGTCCAGAAAATTACCTGAGCTCTTGGTGCAGACCACACACTCAGGTAAAGCACTTCTGATACAATAAAGCCAAACTCTCTTAAGCAATAGCACGCTCCAGAGTCACTGGTTCCTTTGAAGCAAATACTGGCCAATGGTGAGTTAACAAGAGCATATACTGGTCATACCATATAGAGACTGCTATCCTGGGCTGACTCTTAAGGGATCCTGCTTTTCCATGTGTTACTCTCGATCCTCATATCCGGACACTTCTGCAGTCAGCCTGGAACTTATCATGTCCTTGAGCCGGGTTAGTCAAGCTCCAAACAGCTCACTTCACCAGTCAGCTACAAGCATGAACACTCTCAAATTCAACTATTCCCTCATTTACAATCACTTGTTTGCAGCAATAGGCATCACACGCCAGACTGATGACGCATTTACACCTCTCCCACAACAGGGCTAATTAGGGTTTCATCAGATCAGATGGATTTCCTTACTTCCATTGCCTTTATATAATATATTCTGCTTATTTAAAGTAACAGAACACCTATTAAACTTAAAGGGCCATTAAATCCAAAAAATTATTTCACGATTCAGATAGAGAATACAATTTTAAACAACATTCCAATTTACTTCTATTATCTAATTTGCTGCAATCTTTGTATATACTTTGCTAAAGAAATAGCAATGCACATTGGTGAGCCAATCACATGAGGCATCTATGTGCAGCCACCAATCAGAAGCTACTGAGCCTATCTAGATATGCTTTCCAGGAAAGAATATTAAGAGAATAAAGCAAATTAGATCATAGAAGTAAATTAGAAAGTTGTTTAAAATGGTATTCTCTATCTGAATCATAAATGAAAAAATGTGGGTTTAATGTCCTTTTAAAGGAACACTGAGTGCCCTCTGTCCCCACTACTATTCGCGCTCTGTATAGAACCACTAGCAATCGCGATCCGTTCACACCCAGACATATCAGGAGTTAAAATAAATCCATTAGAATACAAACTTTCTCTATTTGCGGATGATGTCCTGTTGACCTTGACGAACCCATTAATATCTCTACCGAACCTCTACCAGACAATAAAGACATTTTCAACCATCTCAGGACTTAAAATCAACCCAGACAAGTGTGAAGCCCTACCCATTGCAATACCCCAACAAACTAAAATAATTTTAGAAAAACAATTTCACTTTAAATGGATGAAACACACACTAAAATACTTAGGTATCCAGATTCCAACTTGCTCCACTCAGCTATACAAAGTAAATTATACCCCACTATTTAAACAAATTAGACGAGATATGGCAAAATGGAAGAGCTTTAATTTCTCCTGGCTAGGTAGAATAGCGGCGGTTAAAATGAACGCCATGCCTCGAATACTGTATTTATTCAGAACCCTCCCGATAAAAATAATAAAACCAGAACTGGAAACACTGCAAAAAGACATCTCAGCATTTATTAGGGGAGATAAGACGAGCAGGATAGCAAAATCCACCTTAAACAGACATAAGTCACTCGGGGGCATAGGTGCACCAAACATAATAGAATATTACAATGCAGCCAGACTAGCGCAAGATACACTACTCCTGAAAAGGTCAAAGGGAATAATATGGCCCAAGTTAGAAGCGAACATAGGGGGGTGGGAAGAAGCAGACTCAATTGTTTGGGACCCAGAGAGGGCTCAGAAAGATAGAAAGACATCTACACCCTACACCACAAACCTCACTGTAAAGATCTGGAAAACAGCGAAAACGAAATATAAACTACTACAGCAACATTCTATATCAATACCACTTAGATATCTAATATCAGAAGACCTTTGGACCCAAATCAAAAAATGGGAAAACAAAGGTTTATACAGAGTGGCGGACTACTTAACAGGACATAACATACTGACGTTTAACCAACTACAGACAAAGATTGACCCCCTGAAGCTACACTGGTACTTATACCTACAGATACACTCCGCTCTACAATCATATTTAAAACACCCTAGAGAACAGACCTCCACACCTATCGAAACCTTCTGTAAATCAGAAGAACGCAACAAACATACCATATCTCTACTATATGTATCTATGCAGACCACCCACAACACCACCAAGACCACGACTATGCTGGCCTGGGAACAGGAACTACTTATCTGCAAAGACAAAAAGACATGGGAATCACTGTTTCAAAACGCAGAAAGAGGGTTGATAAGTGTAGACCTTAAAGAAAATATCACCAAAACAATTCACAGATGGTACTTAACTCCTACACGAACGGCTCATATGCACCCCCAAGGCAGCAGATTATGTTACAGAGGCTGTGGAGACATAGGGACATACAGACACATGTGGTGGGACTGCAAAGATGTTAGGGGTATATGGAGCAGACTATCCGCATTTCTCAGTCAGATGCTAGAAGAAAATATTAGTCTAACGATCCAACAAGCTTTATTACATGAACATCTCAGTAAATTCCACAAACATATCAATACATTTATTAAGATCTTATGCACAATCTCGAGGATATGCATAGCTAAATATTGGAAATCTGGAACTCCAACCTGGACTGAGATATATAATAGAATCCAACACACATACACCATGTACGAGACAGCTTCATATACATTAGATAACAGGGAAACCTTCCAAGCAGTGTGGTACTATTGGATAAGCAAAGGGTCCATAACCTCACAAGATAACCGGAGATCAGGGATCTAAAGGACCATCAAACTATAGTCGTGTCAAACACTTTGACGCACACATACTATGATCTGTGACATAAGATGACATCACCCATCCCTATCCCCCCCCCCCTTATAACCCCCTTTCTTTTTTTCTCTTTTATAGTTTCCCCTTTCTTCCTTATTTATTTATTTTTTTTTTGTTCTTGATCTATCTGTTCTCAGTTGTTATACCGTAAGGTTTCAAATTCATATACATGATTACTCTAAGATAATAATGATTCAGCCAAAAACATCCAGTTAGTGAAATACAGAGTTAAGAAACAATCTGTACCAAAGATTAGAATGTCATAACACAAGGAAGAAATGCTAGATAGAATATATACTCTAATAACCTATTGTTAAATGGCTGATAATGCTTGATGAATCAAAGACAGTTCTAAGATAGAATCAATTTGCAGTGAATAATGATGTAGGGATGAGATAATTGTGTAACTATGTAACAATGCGGTTTGGCTAGGATTTTTCACTCTTATATCATTGAATACTTGTAATGCAATATCCCCCAAAATCAATAGACAACGGAAGAATAGATATTGTATGCTATGTTAATTCATTTTATGCATTCTTGTTCTCTGAAAAATATAAAACAATAAAAAACTATTTAAACATAAAGGAACACTGAACCCACATTTTTTCTTTCGTGATTCAGATAGAGCATGCAATTTTAATCAACTTTCTAATTTACTCCTATTATCAAATTTTCATCATTCTCTTGGTATGTTTATTTGAAAAGCAAGAATGTCAGTTTAGATGCCGGTCCATTTTTGGTGAACAACCTGGGTTGTCCTTGCTGATTGAACAACACCAATAAAAAAGTGCTGTCTATGGTTCTGAACCCAAAAATTGCTGGCTCCTTAGCTTAAATGCCTTCTTTTTCAAATAAAGATAGAAAGAGAATGAAGAAAACTTGATAATTGGAGTAAATTAGAAAGTTGCTTAAAATTGCATGCTCTATGTGAATCAGGAAATAAAAAAGTGGGTTGAGTGTCACTTTAAATTGCTTCTTAATACTGTATCATTGTAATGTATACAATATTGTTTGGTCATGGCAAACAAAACTACCAAATTACATATAGAAATATTTCTTAGAAACAATACTTATTTGTTTCAATATATCATACCTCAAAAACAATCTATATTACAAATATTCCTACTGGAGTTTGTTAACAATATTTAAAGTTTCTTAATTGATCATTTGACCATTATATCTGTTATACTCCCACTATTTTAACACACTTACTACAGAAAACTAGCAAAATGCAATTGTCTAGGGGACAACAATTTTATTGTATAGATCCATCTTGTTTCATGTTGAAGTAAAAGTATATCTAAATTACCACCCCTACAATTCTCAACTAAATGTTCAATGCCTATTATCCACATTGACTCATTATTGGAATTACGTCTTTCCATAAAGGGCCTCCCTATCCGGCTCTCAGCATCTTTATTCTTAATATAATTTCTATGTTCCCTATTTCTCTCCTTCAGTCCTCTCTTAATTTTTCCTACATAGAAAAAGGGGCATGAGCAATTTAATAAATACATCACCCCTACTGTTTTACATGTAACCCATTGTTTGATTTTAAACAGCTCATTAGGATTAGTGCTAAACATATTTGTTTTATTCATATGACTACAATACACACACTTCCCACATGGGCTACTACCAACTCTAGATTGTTTTGCTTCTAACCTATTTTGCCTATAGTTCATTTCTCAAACTCACTATGGACCAAATGGTCCCTCAAGCTAGTTGCTCGTCTTGCTATCACTAATGGAGTGTCTGATACAATCCCACTAAGAGAGGGATCAGCTACTAAACTATGCTAATTAGTTTGAAAAATTGATCTAATTATTCCAATGGCTTTTTGTTATTAATCTTAGCTGGTTTTCTTTCTCAGACTTTTCCCCCCATACAGTAACTCCTGTCTGGGTGTAGCCCTAACCCATGCTTTTTTAATTTGTCTTTTTGAGTAACATCTCTGTCTAAACTGAAGGGCCATTTATTCTGCTTGGCATTCAAATGCCATTTCTTTGTAACAGTTTCTTTTAAAACGTAAGAACTGTCCCACAGGAATTCTATTCTTCAACGTTTCTGGATGATGACTCCCTGCCTTTAAAAGGCTTTTAGTTGCTGTAGCTTTCCTATAGACCTCAGTTAAAATATTGCCATTCTAATTTCTAATTTTTAAATCCAAAAAGAAAGCTTTAGTGTTATCTATATTGTATGTCAAAAATATATTGCACTCGGGGGGGGGGGGGTGTCCGGACCGGAAACTAAGATGGCCACTCTTTTTAGAGCTCTCCTCTAAAGAATCTCAATCCATTAAGAAACATGAGCTGTCTCAAACCATCCAATGCAGATTTTGGCATTAACATGAAGAGAATGTTTTTCTGTGCCGAATGATATAATTATTATATTTTTAAGAGACCTAAACTGGGCTAGAAGTTGATATCCCAGCACTCCCACTCGGGCAACTGGGTTTGCAGAGAATAACATAACAACTCCGGATACTTTAGATCACCAAATAATGGAGGATTTCAATAAAGAAGTATGAGCCCTTTTTGCAGCTTTGGAAAGGAAGATGCTAAACCAATTTAAAGATCTCACCTAATTCAGGCAAACGCAGCACATGGGGGTACATTTACAACAACAATGTAGGAGTTAGAGGAGGCAGACAAATGGCGCCCACACATAGAGAATAAGCCATTCTGCTCAACCTCTCGAAACAGCGCCACAACTTATACACCTCAACAGATTTTGAATTCCTCCAACAGCCACTGGGTAACAAAAGGAGGTCATCCACAAGCTCTTGGGGAGAATCTTAATAGAGGTAATGGGAGATGGCAAATACCGGATCTTAACCTGGATGACGACTTCCAAGATATCTTTGCAACCCATAGCTCCCAGTCTAGCTTGCGGAACAGTCTCAGCGAGGATCAAGCTGGCGCAACAACATGTGAGTTTGGCCTCCATTACGCACGCTTCAAATCTATTGATGTTACAGCTTGAGACAACTTACCGAATCAGGCAACGAGCAATATCTCAGGAACCAATTCAAGTTTTGAAGCCCAGGATACAGATCCTTCTTGACGATAATACCACTATTGCAAGGTTCTGGGGCCGCTACACTACACCTCCAGCTACACTCTCAAAAATAGACCCCAGATTGTATCTGTCTACCATTCACACTAAAAGGGGAGTTGGGTAGCCACCATGGACGTTACCGGAGTGCTTTTTACTGTTGTGAGTAGCTAACAGCAGCATATTTAGATATATGTGGTCAGTGTACTCTCCACAGCTAGTAGGCAAGGCCCCCTTTCATCTAATAAAACAGTAAGGGACACTGGACATAGAGAATCAGCATGCAATATGATATGTGTGAACAATGACAGTTTCCTAATAGATTTCCTTGTTGTATTTATTGCTGTCCTATAATTAGGGAACCGGCTATAACTTCAGTGACTCTCTTTAGCAAACCCTCAATATATGTTTAACTTCTAGAACATCTACCAGGTTGTTGTTGCTCTTATTTTTTTTATTTTTTTTTTGTGTGTTTGGTTTTATGAGACTCTAATTTTACCAAATGTTCTCTGATGTTACATACTTCATTTCTTTCTCACAAGTTTATCTAAGATGCTAATATGGAGCAATGGTATAGGCAATATCTCGGTATCCAGTTAAATTACAAATTAGCTGAGGGCAACAATCAGTGTTTCTATGCTGATATAGTTAAGGTTCCAGTATTTTATATGCATATAAAAAATGTAATATCAGTGATAAACAGCTTTCTTATCCCTTAGCAATGGCTTATACAATTACATATGAAGTAGTTAAGTTGAGCTCTATCTTAGGAAAGCTAAGTGGGAAACCCCCAACCCAATCATCATTATTTACAGTCTTATTGAAACTCCAACTATTGCTTACACATTGGTTACATCCTGGTTATTGCTTCTAAGCAGTGAGGATCATGATCTGTTTCCAAGCATAATAACAAGATGCTGTTTAATGTTATTGAAGAGAGCACAAATTCCTACCTATATACTGTTTACATGTGTGTATGCAAATAGCTCTAATCATAAAACACAACTATGGCCTCTATTTATCAACCTGTCAACTTACCTGCATTCGCTGGAACCAATACGCTCGCCTAAGATCGCCTAACATCGCTGCCGCGGACCTGAATACGTTCTCCAAAATTACCAAAAAAGCTGTCAAAAAGCCGCACACCAAGTACGTGCGATGAGCAGCGGACTGTTGTTAACTAAGAGTCATCAATCTCGCTGCTCTTCTGCTTTTTTTCAGCTTTCTTGGTACCCTGTCACTAAACACCCACACTATACTACACTGTTTACCCCCTATACCGCCGCTCCCGGACGCCGCCGCAACTCTAATAAATGTATTAACCCCTAAACTGCCGCTCCCGGACCCCGCTGCAACGAAATAAACTGTTTAACCCCTAAACTGCCGCTCCCGGAGTCCACCGCCACCTACATTATACATATTAACCCCTAATCTTCTGCCCCCTATACCGCCGCCACCTACATTAAGTTATTACCCCTATCCTGCTGCTCCCAGACCCCGCCACAACTAAATAAAGTATTTAACACCTAAACTGCCGCTCCCAGATCCCACCGCCACCTACATTATATTTATTAACCCTTAATCTGCCCCCCCCTTAGACCGCGGCCACTATATTAAATGTATTAACCTCTAAACCTAAGTCTAACACTAACCCTAACATCCCCTAACTTAAATATAATTTAAATAAATCCAAATAAAATTATTCCTATTTAAAATGAAATACTTACCTATAAAATAAACCCTAAGCGACATTGTAGCTATCTTAGGGTTTATTTTTATTTTACAGGCAAGTTTGAATTTATTTTAACTAGGTACAATAGTTATTAAATAGTTATTAACTATTTAATAGCTACCTAGTTAAAATAAATACAAAAGTAGCTGTAAAATAAAACCTAACCTTAATTACAATTACACCTAACACTACACTATAATTAAATAAATTAACTAAATTAACTACAATTAACTACAATTAAATAATATTAAATAAAATGATCTAAAGTACAAAAAATAAAAAACACTAAATTACAGAAAATAATAAAATAATAATAATTTTTTAAACTAATTACACCTAATCTAATCCCCCTAATAAAAAAAAAGCCCCCCAAAATAATAAAAAGCCCTACCCTATACTAAATTACAAATAGCCCTTAAAAGGGCTTTTTGCGGGGCATTACCCTAAAGTAATCAGCTTTTTTACCTGAAAAAAAAGTACAATACCCCCCCAACATTAAAACTCACCAACCACACACCCAACCCTACTCTAAAACCCACCCAATCCCCCCTTAAAAAAACCTAACACTAACCCCTTAAAGATCACTCTACCTTGAGACGTCTTCACCCAACTGGGCCTAAGTCCTCCACGAAGCCGGGTGAAGAGGTCCTCCAGACGGGCAGAAGTCTTCATCCAAGCCATCCAGAAGAGGTCCTCCAGATGGGCAGAAGTCTTCATCCAGGCGGCATATTCTATCTTCATCCATCCGGCGCGGAGCGGGTCCATCTTCAAGACATCCGACGCGGAGCATCCTTCCTGGCCGACGACTAACCGACGAATGAAGGTTCCTTTAAATGACGTCATCCAAGATGGCATCCCTTCAATTCTGATTGGCTGATAGAATTCCATCAGCCAATCAGAATTAAGGTAGAAAAAATCCTATTGGCTGATGCAATCAGCCAATAGGATTGAGCTTGCATTCTATTGGCTGATTGGAACAGCCAATAGAATGCAAGCTCAATCCTATTGGCTGATTAGATCAGCCAATAGGATTGAACTTCAATCCTATTGGCTGTTGCATCAGCCAATAGGATTTTGCCTACCTTAATTCTGATTGGCTGATAGAATTCTATCAGCCAATCAGAATTGAAGGGACGCCATCTTGAATGACGTAATTTAAAGGAACTTTCATTCGTTGGTTAGTCGTCAGTCAGGAAGGATGCTCACCGTCGGATGTCTTGAAGATGGACCCGCTCCGCGCCGGATGGATGAAGATAGAAGATGCCGCCTGGATGAAGACTTCTGCCCATCTGGAGGACCTCTTCTGGCCGGCTTGGATGAAGACTTCTGCCCGTCTTGAGGACCACTTCGCCCGGCTTCGTGGAGGACTTCGGCCCGGTTGGGTGAAGACGTCTCAAGGTAGAGTGATCTTAAAGGGGTTAGTGTTAAGTTTTTTTAAGGGGGAATTGGGTGGGTTTTAGAGTAGGGTTGGGTGTTTGGGTGGTGGGTTTTAATGTTGGGGGTATTGTACTTTTATTTTCAGGTAAAAGAGCTGATTACTTTGGGGCAATGCCCCGCAAAAAGCCCTTTTAAGGGCTATTTGTAATTTAGTATAGGGTAGGGCTTTTTATTATTTTGAGGGGCTGTAATTATTTTATTATTATCTGTAATTTAGTGTTTTTTATTTTTTGTACTTTAGATAATTTTATTTAATTGTAGTTAATTGTAGTTAATGTAGGTAATTAATTTAATGATAGTGTAGTGTTAGGTGTAATTGTAACTTAGGTTAGGTTTTATTTTACAGCTACTTTTGTATTTATTTTAACTATGTAGCTATTAAATAGAAACATAGAAATTTGACGGTAGATAAGAACCAAAAAGGCCCATCAAGTCTACCCATATTACATGTTACTTTTTCCTTAGGATAGCCTTATACATGTCCCAGGCATTTTTAAATTCCTTTACAGTCTTTGTGTTTACCACCTCAAATGGAAGTTTATTCCATGAATCCACCACCCTTTCTGTAAAAAAATGCTTCCTCAAATTTCTCCTGAATCTACTACCCTCTAACTTTAGATTGTGACCCCTTGTTTTGGCATTTATTTTTTTGTGAAAAATGCTTTCAGCTTCTATTTTATTAAGTCCCTTTATATATTTGAAGGTTTCTATCATGTCGCCTCTTTCCCTTCTATCCTCTAAACCAGTGCTTTCCAAACTGTGTGTCGGGACACACTAGTGTGTCGGCAGCAGTGTGTAGGTGTGTCCCTGCTTCAGCACAATTTTTTTTAAATTTAAATATTTTTTTTTAAATAGTTTTTTGGTTTCTGACTTTCCACCTGCCTGCTACACATATCACCTGGTTGACACGTGATTGATACCTAGTGGGTCACAGATCATCTTAACCAATTGGCACAGCTCAGTGGGAACTGAAACTATTACCATTGGCGGATTTGGCGGCACATTGGCTCCTGACTGCACGCGTAGTCTCCTCAATCGGCTTGTGACTGCAAGTGTAGCCAGTGAGTGGGACAGCAGTGTGTTTGTAGTGCGGGCAGTAGTCAGTCGGACTCACAGAGGGTGGCAGCTTAAACGCTGAGCTGAAGTCAGAAGTCAGTGGGATTTTTTTGCAACTAGCTCCCAGTACTGCATTGCTGCTCCTGCTGTTGATATATAGATAGAAAGTGGAAGCTTAAAAACGCTTGATGATGAAATGTGAGTGTCTTTATCTAATATTCCACCAAATATTCCGAAACTGTGTTCATCCCATCAACCTTATACATCCGTTAAAATAGTAAGTAGCTATTGGTGTTATTAATTCTTGCCCATACATACTGTTACTTGTAAATACATTTAGTTATTATAATTTATGTATGTACCCGTATCTCTTAAAACAAGTTAGTTTAACCTCCTTTTTGCTAGTACAACTGAATTACTGTGTCGCGAAATGATGTAGGTCTACAAAGTGTGTCACCAACATGAAAAGTTTGGAAAGCTCTGCTCTAAACTATACATATTTAGATCATAGAGTCTTTCTTTGTACGTTTTATATTTTAGACCATGTACCATTTTAGTAGCCCTCCTTTGGACAGCTTCTAGTTTATTTATATCTGTCTGAAGATATGGTCTCCAGAACTGTACACAGTATTCCATATTTGGTCTAACTAATGATCTGTAAAGTGGCATAAGAACCTTGCTATTTCTGCTACTAAAACCTCTTCCAATGCAACCAAGCATTTGACTGGCCTTGCTGGCTGCACTGTGGCATTGTGTACCAAATTTTAAATCATCTGAAATAATAATTCCCAAATCCCTTTCTTCTTTAATTACAGTCAGTAATGTACCATTGAGACTATAATTGGCCTTTGGGTTTTTGGATCCTGTATGCATAATTTTGCTCTTGGTAATATTAAATTTCAGATCCCATTTATTTGACCAGTCCTCTAGTTTATTAATATCACAGTTCATTTGATCAACTCCTCCTGGAACATCTACCCTGTTACAAATTTTTGTATCATCAGCAAACAAGCAAACCTTCCCCTTAAGCCCACTTCCAATATCACTTATGAACATGTTAAACAAAACAGGCCCAAGAACTGACCCTTGGGGAACACCACTAGTAACTGATGCCTCATTTGAATGTACTCCATTAATTGAAACCCTCTGTCGTCTATCTTTAAGCCAGCATTCTACCCACTTAACAATCTTAGCATCTATTCCAAGGCAATACATTTTGTGAATACGTTTGTTGTGTGGGACGGTGTCAAATGCTTTGCTAAAGTCTAGATATGCAACATCTACGGCTCCTCCCTGGTCTATTATTTTAGTTACATGGTCAAAGAAATCAATTAGATTAGTCAGGCATGATCTTCCAGCAGTGAAACCATGCTGTCCTTTGTCTTCTAAGTTGTTTGTCTGAATGAAAGATACAAGTCTTTCCTTTAAAAGAGTTTCCATTAATTTCCCTGCAATTGAGGTCAAACTGACTGGCCTATAGTTAGCAGAATCTTCCCTACTACCCTTTTTATGAAGAGGGACTACATTGGCAATTTTCCAGTCTTTTGGAACAACTCCTGTTAGAAGTGACTGATTAAATAAATCAGCTAATGGAGTAGCTATTACGGATCGAAGTTCTCTTAGAACTCTTGGATGAATAATATCTGGACCCACAGCCTTATTAACTTTTATTTTTGATAAAGCCCTTGAAACCTCATCCTCTGTAAAAAGAAAAGTACTACTCACATTATTATTTACAGTAACATCCCTTAATAGAATCTCACTATCTTTACCATCTGTTGTAAAGACTGAACAAAAGTAATCATTTAAACAGTTTGCTATTTGTTTATCTTCTTCCAATACTCTATCCTCATTCTTGAGTCTAACTATCCCTCTGTTAGTTTTTCTCTTTTCACTGATATATCTAAAGAAGGTTTTGTCACAGTTTTTTTACAGATTGTGCTATTTTCTCTTCTGCATCAGCTTTAGCCTTTCTGATTAACTGCTTTGTCATCTTTTGATGGGTTCTCCATTTTTCTTTATCCTCTTCTGAGCCAGTGAGTTTGAATTTTTTATAGACTGTCTTTTTTGTCTTAACTGCATGTGCTACTTCTCTTGAAAACCATATTGGTTTTCTTTTTCTTTTACTTTTACAAACAAGCCTAATACAGTGTTTAGTTGCATCTAGAATAGCATTTTTAAAAAAATCCCCACTGTTCTTGTACTCCTGTAATCTGTGCCATCCCTTTTAGGGATTCATCTAGGTATCTGCCCATGTAAGAAAAATCAGTTGATCTAAAGTCTAAGACTTTTGTTTTACTATGGTTGCTTAGTACCTTTGCCTGAATATTAAACCATACAGACTGATGATCACTAGAGCCTAAGTTCTCACCCACAGACACCTCAGATACTATATCACTGTTTGTAAGTACTAAATCTAATATAGTTCCTTTTCGTGTTGGTTCTTTTACTAGTTGCTCAAGAGATTCCCCTTGTAAAGATTCCAGGATATATTTACTTCTAGTTGATTTGGCAACAGGTACTTCCCAGTCTACATCAGGCATATTAAAGTCCCCCACTACAATAACATTGCCCTTCATTGTAATTTTGACTTTTTCATCAATTAATAAATTGTCTGATGCTTCATCCTGTAATGGTGGTCTATACAGTGAGTGCAGAATTATTAGGCAAATGAGTATTTTGACCACATCATCCTCTTTATGCATGTTGTCTTACTCCAAGCTGTATAGGCTCGAAAGCCTACTACCAATTAAGCATATTAGGTGATGTGCATCTCTGTAATGAGAAGGGGTGTGGTCTAATGACATCAACACCCTATATCAGGTGTGCATAATTATTAGGCAACTTCCTTTTCTTAGGCAAAATGGGTCAAAAGAAGGACTTGACAGGCTCAGAAAAGTCAAAAATAGTGAGATATCTTGCAGAGGGATGCAGCACTCTTAAAATTGCAAAGCTTCTGAAGCGTGATCATCGAACAATCAAGCGTTTCATTCAAAATAGTCAACAGGGTCGCAAGAAGCGTGTGGAAAAACCAAGGCGCAAAACAACTGCCCATGAACTGAGAAAAGTCAAGCGTGCAGCTGCCAAGATGCCACTTGCCAACAGTTTGGCCATATTTCAGAGCTGCAACATCACTGGAGTGCCCAAAAGCACAAGGTGTGCAATACTCAGAGACATGGCCAAGGTAAGAAAGGCTGAAAGACGACCACCACTGAACAAGACACACAAGCTGAAACGTCAAGACTGGGCCAAGAAATATCTCAAGACTGATTTTTCTAAGGTTTTATGGACTGATGAAATGAGAGTGAGTCTTGATGGGCCAGATGGATGGGCCCGTGGCTGGATTGGTAAAGGGCAGAGAGCTCCAGTCCGACTCAGACGCCAGCAAGGTGGAGGTGGAGTACTGGTTTGGGCTGGTATCATCAAAGATGAGCTTGTGGG
The DNA here is from genome assembly GCF_027579735.1 of Bombina bombina. NCBI lineage: Eukaryota > Metazoa > Chordata > Amphibia > Anura > Bombinatoridae > Bombina > Bombina bombina. The sequence continues at coordinate 1,042,638,327 of NC_069502.1, forward strand.
GCCTTTTCGGGTTGAGGATGGAGTCAAGCTCAACTCCCAGTCCTACTGCCAGTTTCTGGAAGACACCTTCTAAAAGCAGTGGTACAGGAAGAAGTCTGCATCCTTCAAGAAAAACATGATTTTCATGCAGGACAATGCTCCATCACACGCGTCCAAGTACTCCACAGCGTGGCTGGCAAGAAAGGGTATAAAAGAAGAAAATCTATTGACATGGCCTCCTTGTTCACCTGATCTGAACCCCATTGAGAACCTGTTGTCCATCATCAAATGTGAGATTTACAAGGAGGGAAAACAGTACACCTCTCTGAACAGTGTCTGGGAGGCTGTGGTTGCTGCTGCACGCAATGTTGATGGCGAACAGATCAAAACACTGACAGAATCCATGGATGGCAGGCTTTTGAGTGTCCTTGCAAAGAAAGGTGGCTATATTGGTCACTGATTTGTTTTTGTTTTGTTTTTGAATGTCAGAAATGTATATTTGTGAATGTTGAGATGTTATATTGGTTTCACTGGTAAAAATAAATAATTGAAATGGGTATATATTTGTTTTTTGTTAAGTTGCCTAATAATTATGCACAGTAATAGTCACCTGCACACACAGATATCCCCCTAAAATAGCTATAACTAAAAACAAACTAAAAACTACTTCCAAAACTATTCAGCTTTGATATTAATGAGTTTTTTGGGTTCATTGAGAACATGGTTGTTGTTCAATAATAAAATTAATCCTCAAAAATACAACTTGCCTAATAATTCTGCACTCCCTGTATACTACTCCTATTCTAAACACCTTTTTCCCTTCACTTCTTCTTCTTTCTATAGTTACCCAAACACTTTCTACATTGTCATTTTTTTCTACAATTTCAGTTACTTTAATATTGTCTTTCACGTACAAAGCAGCTCCGCCCCCTTTTTTACCTACTCTATTTTTTTTAAACAAGATGTAACCAGGTATGACTGTTTCCCAGTCGTGAGAGTCATTGTACCATGTTTCTGTTATAGCTACTAAATGCAATTTATCTTGAATCATTATTGCAGTAAGTGTAGGTAATTTACTTACTAAACTGCGAGCATTTGTGCACATTGCACGTAGAATATTTTTAGAATTCTCAAATCCTTTTGCATGGTTAATACAACCCCTGCCTACATTATTCAAAGTCTTATTCCTTAAAGTAATGTTTTTTTTCTTAAATAAACAAGAATCTAAAATTTGGTTGACTGTCTTGGCATGTTCTGGGGGACAGATGGGTATATTAACTCTGTCCCCCTTCATTAGTTTAAATTGCTACTAATAAAGTTTTTAAATTCTTTACTCAATACTCCTGTCCCTTTAATATCCAGATGCAAACCATCCTTCTTATACAAGCTGCTATCAAGCCAAACAGGGCTTTGATGGCTAACAAAACCATATCTTCTCTCCCTACACCACCTCTCTAACCAAGAGTTAAATTCTATAATACGCTGCATTCTTCCTTCTTCCTGTCCATACACAGGTAAAACAGCAGAAAAGGACACAGATGCAGCCACATGATCTAAACAACTTCCTAGTTTAAAAACTCCTTTTGCACAGCAACAACATCATTTCTAGCCAGATCATTTATACCTAGGTGAACAATAAAATCTAACTCACTGTGTTTTCTAGCTGCCTTAACAATTCTTGAAATACGATTTAAATCTCTGTGAGCAGTAGAATCTGGAAGAATCTAACCTCTCTCAAATTACCATTATCATCATCTATCTGTACATTTCTTAAATGGAGTCACCTATTAACGAAGTCTTACAGAAATTAACCTTTGCAGATCTTACCTTGGATTTCTTGTTTGCAGATTAATAGTTAATAACTATTTAATAACTATTGTACCTAGTTAAAATAAATACAAAGTTGCCTTAAAATAAAAATAAACCCTAAGATAGCTACAATGTAACTATTAGTTATATTGTAGCTAGCGTAGGGTTTATTTTATAGGTAAGTATTTAGTTTTAAATAGGAATAATTTTATTTAGATTTATATAAATTATATTTGTTAGGTGGTGTTAGGGTTAGTGTTAGACTTAGGTTTAGGGGTTAATACATTTAATATAGTGGCGGCGATGTAGGGGGGGCAGATTAGGGGTTAATAAATATAATGTAGGTGGTGGCAGTGTAGGGGAGGCAGATTAGGGGTTATTAAATATAATGTAGGTGGTGGCGGCGGTGTAGGGGGGCAGATTAGGGATTAATAAGTATAATGTAGGTGCCGGTGGGCTCCAGGAGCGGCGGTTTAGGGGTTAATAAGTATAATGTAGGTGGTGGCGGTGTAGGGGGGGCAGTTTAGGGGTGTTTAGACTCGGGGTACATGTTAGGGTGTTAGGTGTAGACATTCCCATAGGAATCAATGGGATATCGGGCAGCAGCGAACATGAGCTTTCGCTGCTTTCAGACCCCCATTGATTCCTATGGCATCCGCGGCCTCCATGGCGGCGGATTGAAAACCAGGTATGCTGGGCCGGAAAAGTGCTGAGCGTACCTGCTAGTTATTTGATAACTGGCAAAAGTAGTCAGATAGTGCCGAACATCTGTAGTGACGTAAGTATCGATCTGTGTTGGACGGATCGTACGTCCGACGGATCATATGTTACGTCACAAAATTCTACTTTTGCCAGTCTGTAGGGTTTGATAACTAAGGCGAATCAGGCTCGCCACAAATACGCTGCGGAATTCCAGCATATTTGTGGTTGACGGCTTGATAAATAGAGGAATAGAAGAAAAAAGCAGCACTCGTGGGACACCAACTATGATAAAAAATCCAAACTTTATTCCATAGGTTTAAAAAGTGAGGTAGGATCAGGGAATTAACCCCTTACGTGTTTCGTACTCCAACTGAGTACTTAGTCATAGGGATAATTGCTTAGACCGGACATGGCCTATTTAAAGGCACAGTGTCCAATCAGGCGATTTACAAAAAAGTTAAAAAAACAGTAAATTAAAAGCATGTTAACATAAAACATGATCGTTTAACAATATGTATGCATGAAGTTGCAAAACATCAGATGATATAAATGTGAAAATGTATGATTTTGGTTACCCCATCATAATTCCGTTCTTTTCATCTTAAGAAACCTTATATATCAAATGCATGAGGAGTTTAAATGCAAAAATAGTAACATCAATATACTAAGGACACCCTAGATATGGAAAACCTTGTTTTGATGCCTGTAACTAACCTAGTACGTTTGCAACATGTGAACACTGCATTAATTAACATGTTGTTTAAAAAAGAATTTGTTATTTTTGTAATCATATCACATAATGCTGAACATGGTTAGTAATGACATTTAAGTTGTCTTTATATAAATAATAAGGGATTAATCCATATGGCATGATATAATATGATGAAATATCTGTGATGGATAGATATCAGTCTATAAATAGACTCATATCCCATTCTTTATTTAAACCTTCAGGGGTTACTGTTCTTAATTTATATATCCAAAACATTTCTTGTTTGAGTAACATTTTATTCCTGTTTCCCCCTCTGGTAGGTGGATAAATTTTATCTATGACTTTCACTGTCATATTAAATTTATTCGTCATATGCATCGTGAAATGGTGCCGTGCAATTGCAGAACTTTTATTATACATTTTAGTATCATAAATGTGTTCTCTCATGCGAGATCTTAGTTCTCTACTGGTCTGACCTGTGTATTGCATATGACACAGATTGCACTCTAACAGGTACACAACATAATGACTCCTACAATTAGCATAAAAGCCAATATTATAGCTTTCTTTAGTAACATTGCTTGAAAAGGTTTCCCCTCTGCCTATAATGTCACATGTGGAACATGAACCAGTACCACATTTAAAAGTACCTTTCTTATGCAGCCATGTACCTTTTTTCTGTTTTTTAGAGGACACTAAGCTAGGTGATAATTTATTGGCTAAGGTAGGCGCCTTTCTAGGAACAAACTTGCACTTGTCTATAATCCCACCTAATATCTCATCTTGTTGTAAGATATGTAAATTTTTCTTTAAAATGCCACATACTTGGTTAGAGTATTCTGTAGAGTATTCTGTAGAAAATACAACAGGGAAATCTTTGAAATCCCTGTTGTCTTTCTTTTGTTTCATCAATAGGTCCTGCTGAGTATTAACACTAACTTGTTGGATACTGTTATCCAAAAGTTTATTGTTATACCCTCTTTTAATGAGCCTGTCTTTAAGCATTACTGCCTGTTTCTCAAAGAGTTCATCAGAATTTGTGTTTCTCCTGACTCTCAAAAGCTGGGCCCTGGGTATTGACCTGATTAGATGGGGTGGATGGCAAGATCTTGCGTGCAAGATAGAGTTACCTGCAGTTGGCTTACGAAATGTATCTGTCACTATGCTCTCTGTGTCAGTCATGCCTGTTAATGTAAGATCAAGAAAATTAACAGTGTTGCAGTTACTTTCACCAATGAATTTTAAATTTAAATTGTTGTTATTCAAAAATTCTATAAATTCTGTCACATTTACAGATTCATCAACTATAAACAACAGGTCAGCTATATAACGCATGTATGCGACAGTGGATTTCATGTATGGATTTTCTTCGCTGAAAATAACATTATTCTCCCACCAACCTACATAGAGGTTGGCGAAAGAGGGCGCAAATTTTGCACCCATGGCGGTGCCACAAACCTGTAAATAAAATTCACTGTCAAACATACAATAATTATGTTGCAAAAGGAACTCAATTATTTCACAAATTAATATCTTAGTTTCTTCAGAAAAATTGGTATCTTGATCTAAAAAATACCTAGTTGCTTTAACCCCTAAAAAGTGCGGTATGCAGGAGTACAAGGATGCGACATCTGCCACAATCCAGCGATACCCAGCTTTCCATTTTACCTTTTGCAAATTACTGATTAAATGTGAGGAATCTCTTAGATAACTATACAGTGTAACTACAATTGGTTGCAATATTGAGTCTATCCACTCCGACAGAGGCTCAAACAATGAGCCTATGCCGGAGATGATAGGTCGACCTGGTGGAGAAACAAGACTCTTATGTGTCTTCGGGAGGTGATGAAATATTGGAATTGATGGAAAATTTGGAACCAAAACATTAATTTCTTTGTTTGTTAGAATACCCAAGGATACTGTTTGTTCCAAGATCCTTAATAATTTCTTTTTAAATTCACATGTTGGATCTCTTGTTAACTTTCTATAGGTCAAGGTATCATTTAACTGTCTTTTTGCCTCAAAAATGTAATCTGTTTTATTTAAAACAACTACATTCCCTCCCTTGTCACTCGCTCTTATAGTGATGTTCTCGTTAGCCTGTAAATTTTTCAGGGCTCTGAATTCATCTTTAGTGAGATTGGGTTTAACTGGTGTTGTTTTACACTTACGTTCTAATTCTAAAATATCCCTCTCTACTTGTTTTTGAAATATATTCAGAAATTTGCCTCTGAACTGAACAGGATAAAAGTCAGAGGTTTTTTGTTTAGGTGTTGAAATATTAAATTCATCAGGACCTATATTAGAAGTTTCTAAATCTCTCAATGTGTTTAGACTTGTTAAGTCTTGGAAATCAAAATGGGTAGTTTGTATGTCTGACTGATGTGGTGTTGGACTATCACCTGCTTCCTTTGTAGAAGGACTATCATGATATTCAATGCCTTTATCATCCTTAAAAAAACGTTTCAGCGTTAGTTTGCGCACAAACCTATTTACATCAATAATGGTTCTAAAGGCTGAAAAGCTATGGGATGGGGCAAAACCCAAACCTTTGCTTAATACACTTATTTGTCCTTCTGTTAGAGGATAGTCAGAGAGATTAATCACAGTCAGTGTTTCCTGTGGTTCTTGAATTTTCTTGTTGATTTTCTTCTGTCGTCTGCCTGCTCTCCTCGTCCGTCTCCTAAAGGGACAGCTCTGGCTTTTGGGCGAACAGCTCCCTCTTCTTGATTTATATCGCCATCTGATACCTGTAGGGAAGGAATTGTATTAGAAGGGATAGAGGAGAGAGAGGATGAAGAAGAGGAGGAAGAAGAAGAAAAAGAAGAGGAAATAGAAGTAGTTGATAGGGCTGTGGAGACACAGCTTCCTTCAGAGTAGTTGGACTCATGGTCAGAGGTGTCAGTGGATGAAAATGCCACTTTTTTGTCCTTTTTATTTTTATTTTTGAGGATAGATTTGGGTGCTGTTTCTTTATCTTTCTCTTGCCACTCAGGCCCTCTTGTTTTATCTTCATTTCTTCTTGTATTTTTATTTGAGAAATTTCTTCCAAATCGCCTTCTGGGACCTCTTTGAAATCTTGACCAATTATAAACTCTTTGATTTGCGTAGTCTTCCCAATCCCTGGAAAATGTAGTTCCTTTTCTTTGTGCTAGTTCAGCATCCAATTTGTGTACCTTTGCCTTCAAACTTTTCTTATAGCCCTTGTATTTATCTTTGTTGTTATCCTTCAGACTTTTCAAATCTGATTTTATATTATCAATTTTATCCTTTAACCTATCTCTCTTTAGGGTCTTGTTTTTATTTATAATCCCCATCAATGTAAGAGAACAGGTAGTCAGGGCATCATTCCATTCTTGCTGTAAAGCACCATCTTCCAAATCAAAAGTGGGGAACTTATTTATTCTAAGTCCCCTAGGGATTCTCTGTACCTCAATGTAGTGGGTAAATGAAACAATATCCCACATTAATCTCAAATCTGTTAACATCATTTTCTCAAATTGATTAAAGAGTCCCTTTAAATCCTGTCCTTTCTCTCCATTGCTTCCTCCTGTCATAAATATTTTTTCAAAGAAATCTTTTCTACTTGCTATGTTAAAAATGGTTTCACTGATGTTTGCTCCCTCTTGCTCCATATTGAAAAAGAGTGACTGATCCTTTTATAACCTCGTTAAATGCAGTCTCTAAATGACACAAAAATATATTGTGTTTAAAGTGTACCCACTCTCACTTATTTATGAGCTGTGAAAAAAACTGAATACCCTTATAAGTTCCTTAACAGTAAAACAGCTATAGGGCTATGCAATATGCCGTATTCCAAATACAGCCCGGTACAGTGTGATAAACATTCATAAGAAACTTCTTAATGCATCGACCATTGAAGCACCAATATCATTGAAGGTTCAACATTTGTTCTGTAGCTGTATAAGAAGTAAACTCACACTTACTGGATGACGATCTGTTGCCTCCGGATTCTCGGTCGAGCTGGCCAAACTGCACGCTGAACGCTAGGAGTAGAGGAGACAAGGCCACTGCAGAGCGTGACGTGGAGGGGAGAGTCCTATTGCCGCCCAGCTGTAGGGTAGGTTTTACACAGCCCCGTGAGGTGCAAGTCAGATGCGGCCGAGTGCGAGCCGCAGTAATTCAAAATAGAAGAAAAAAGCAGCACTCGTGGGACACCAACTATGATAAAAAATCCAAACTTTATTCCATAGGTTTAAAAAGTGAGGTAGGATCAGGGAATTAACCCCTTACGCGTTTCGTACTCCAACTGAGTACTTTGTCATAGGGATAATTGCTTAGACCGGACATGGCCTATTTAAAGGCACAGTGTCCAATCAGGCGATTTACAAAAAAGTTAAAAAAACAGTAAATTAAAAGCATGTTAACATAAAACATGATCGTTTAACAATATGTATGCATGAAGTTGCAAAACATCAGATGATATAAATGTGAAAATGTATGAAGAGGGAAGCTGTTCGCCCAAAAGCCAGAGCTGTCCCTTTAGGAGACGGACGAGGAGAGCAGGCAGACGACAGAAGAAAATCAACAAGAAAATTCAAGAACCACAGGAAACACTGACTGTGATTAATCTCTCTGACTATCCTCTAACAGAAGGACAAATAAGTGTATTAAGCAAAGGTTTGGGTTTTGCCCCATCCCATAGCTTTTCAGCCTTTAGAACCATTATTGATGTAAATAGGTTTGTGCGCAAACTAACGCTGAAACGTTTTTTTAAGGATGATAAAGGCATTGAATATCATGATAGTCCTTCTACAAAGGAAGCAGGTGATAGTCCAACACCACATCAGTCAGACATACAAACTACCCATTTTGATTTCCAAGACTTAACAAGTCTAAACACATTGAGAGATTTAGAAACTTCTAATATAGGTCCTGATGAATTTAATATTTCAACACCTAAACAAAAAACCTCTGACTTTTATCCTGTTCAGTTCAGAGGCAAATTTCTGAATATATTTCAAAAACAAGTAGAGAGGGATATTTTAGAATTAGAACGTAAGTGTAAAACAACACCAGTTAAACCCAATCTCACTAAAGATGAATTCAGAGCCCTGAAAAATTTACAGGCTAACGAGAACATCACTATAAGAGCGAGTGACAAGGGAGGGAATGTAGTTGTCTTAAATAAAACAGATTACATTTTTGAGGCAAAAAGACAGTTAAATGATACCTTGACCTATAGAAAGTTAACAAGAGATCCAACATGTGAATTTAAAAAGAAATTATTAAGGATCTTGGAACAAACAGTATCCTTGGGTATTCTAACAAACAAAGAAATTAATGTTTTGGTTCCAAATTTTCCATCAATTCCAATATTTCATCACCTCCCGAAGACACATAAGAGTCTTGTTTCTCCACCAGGTCGACCTATCATCTCCGGCATAGGCTCATTGTTTGAGCCTCTGTCGGAGTGGATAGACTCAATATTGCAACCAATTGTAGTTACACTGTATAGTTATCTAAGAGATTCCTCACATTTAATCAGTAATTTGCAAAAGGTAAAATGGAAAGCTGGGTATCGCTGGATTGTGGCAGATGTCGCATCCTTGTACTCCTGCATACCGCACTTTTTAGGGGTTAAAGCAACTAGGTATTTTTTAGATCAAGATACCAATTTTTCTGAAGAAACTAAGATATTAATTTGTGAAATAATTGAGTTCCTTTTGCAACATAATTATTGTATGTTTGACAGTGAATTTTATTTACAGGTTTGTGGCACCGCCATGGGTGCAAAATTTGCGCCCTCTTTCGCCAACCTCTATGTAGGTTGGTGGGAGAATAATGTTATTTTCAGCGAAGAAAATCCATACATGAAATCCACTGTCGCATACATGCGTTATATAGATGACCTGTTGTTTATAGTTGATGAATCTGTAAATGTGACAGAATTTATAGAATTTTTGAATAACAACAATTTAAATTTAAAATTCATTGGTGAAAGTAACTGCAACACTGTTAATTTTCTTGATCTTACATTAACAGGCATGATTGACACAGAGAGCATAGTGACAGATACATTTCGTAAGCCAACTGCAGGTAACTCTATCTTGCACGCAAGATCTTGCCATCCACCACATCTAATCAGGTCAATACCCAGGGCCCAGCTTTTGAGAGTCAGGAGAAACACAAATTCTGATGAACTCTTTGAGAAACAGGCAGTAATGCTTAAAGACAGGCTCATTAAAAGAGGGTATAACAATAAACTTTTGGATAACAGTATCCAACAAGTTAGTGTTAATACTCAGCAGGACCTATTGATGAAACAAAAGAAAGACAACAGGGATTTCAAAGATTTCCCTGTTGTATTTTCTACAGAATACTCTAACCAATATAACCAAGTATGTGGCATTTTAAAGAAAAATTTACATATCTTACAACAAGATGAGATATTAGGTGGGATTATAGACAAGTGCAAGTTTGTTCCTAGAAAGGCGCCTACCTTAGCCAATAAATTATCACCTAGCTTAGTGTCCTCTAAAAAACAGAAAAAAGGTACATGGCTGCATAAGAAAGGTACTTTTAAATGTGGTACTGGTTCATGTTCCACATGTGACATTATAGGCAGAGGGGAAACCTTTTCAAGCAATGTTACTAAAGAAAGCTATAATATTGGCTTTTATGCTAATTGTAGGAGTCATTATGTTGTGTACCTGTTAGAGTGCAATCTGTGTCATATGCAATACAGAGGTCAGACCAGTAGAGAACTAAGATCTCGCATGAGAGAACACATTTATGATACTAAAATATATAATAAAAGTTCTGCAATTGCACGGCACCATTTCACGATGCATATGACGAATAAATTTAATATGACAGTGAAAGTCATAGATAAAATTTATCCACCTACCAGAGGGGGAAACAGGAATAAAATGTTACTCAAACAAGAAATGTTTTGGATATATAAATTAAGAACAGTAACCTCTGAAGGTTTAAATAAAGAATGGGATATGAGTCTATTTATAGACTGATATCTATCCATCACAGATATTTCATCATATTATATCATGCCATATGGATTAATCCCTTATTATTTATATAAAGACAACTTAAATGTCATTACTAACCATGTTCAGCATTATGTGATATGATTACAAAAATAACAAATTCTTTTTTAAACAACATGTTAATTAATGCAGTGTTCACATGTTGCAAACGTACTAGGTTAGTTACAGGCATCAAAACAAGGTTTTCCATATCTAGGGTGTCCTTAGTATATTGATGTTACTATTTTTGCATTTAAACTCCTC